>NW_019392709.1:761380-995479 GCF_000648675.2 Cimex lectularius
CACTCACACACACACATAGACACACACACACACACACACACTCACTCACTCACACACACACACACAATTAGAGATTATTTGGAGGTCGTGAGATGCGGTCTGGTGTGAGGTAGGTTTTAGAAGAACATTTTCTTTATCGTGCCAACGTTTCGATCTTTATTGAGATCGTCTTCAGGGCTCAAAGTGTTTGTTTTTGTGTAGATGTGTCATTCTTGTGTGTCGTGTTGAAAGGGCACTGAAGATGATCTCAATAAAGATCGAAACGTTGTCACGGTAAAGAAAATGTTTTTCTAAAACCTACGTCACACCAGACCGCATCTCACGATCTCCGAATGATGATTGACTAAAGATCACTAAACATCACACATTTATACAATTAGTATTAATTTATAATTTACCATTGATTTAAAATGATTTATTATTACTATTATTTTAAAATTATCAACATTATAATTATATTTATATATTATATGTTATGTATTGTATATAACATATAATATATTTAATATAATTATTAAGATTTATAATTTTAAATTAATAAGTAATTTTAAATCAATTATACAAATACGTTTTTCATAATATGAAATTGATATCGGCTCTGATGATGACCTTAAAATAGGTCGAAACTTGGCGCTAACAATTGAATAAATTTGCTTTTTTCTTCAAGACCATACCTTGATCCAGGTAACTGATTCTAACAGTGAAAACATAAATATTCTTATCTATGCTGTTTATGAGCCTGTGTTTCTGTCATATTTGTTTTGTCTTTTCTTCTTATCCAATCTGTCGTTGTCTCTTCCTTACTTGTACCTACTCTCCAAAGTAAAATATTTTCCGCTTACGGGAAAGCTTTTAAAGTCCATCTTACTAATTATATTTTTACATATCTGTCAGCATTATTATAATATAATATAATTTTATATATATAATTATTATAATTTATTACATATCTATTGATGACCAAAGATGTTTTCTTGAACACTATAAGTTTTATTGTATATTTCTCGTATTATAAGTGTTTTTATATTCTTCAAAAAACGGTCAAATTACATTTTAATCTGCTTTGTAATAAACGCTTATGGCAATGTAATAAAATACACGAGACAATAAAAGCCAGCTTTCAAAGCTCAACTTAAACTAGAAGAAAAATTGCTTATACATTTCAGCTATCCTGTTCAACTTCCTGTTCAATGGCGAAAATCAACAATGTGAATTTTTGTCTGTAACTCGTCCCACTGCATTGCTAGTCGTAATAAAAATGAGTATCGCGTCCCGAAATACCTGAAGTCTTTCGACTTTTACGCAGCAAACGATAAAACCGCGGAATTGATTGCAAGGCAATAAATTCACTCCCCGATCTAACATTTCACTCGGTGAAACGGGGTCCGGAATCAGGATGTAAAACCTACAATAAATGTAGCTGAGAGGAGACGTCAACTTAAAATAAACCGTCGTACAATATTTCATCGGGCAATTATTCCAAACGGAGCGGAAACGAGAAGGATTTCAGACCACTTTAGATAATTTTTTTTTAGAGAGCTTTCAATATGTTTGGAAACACACAGGCATTTCTGGACGGGTTGACCATATATTATAATTTTAACCAACAGCTCTTGTTGATCCAATCATTAGTTTTTCGCTCCTAGGCGAAAATTGGCTCTTAAGGCGCTAACTACAGGGCGCAAAAGGCTTAAGAGATGATTAGACAGGATAAGAAGAAACAAAACACCTTTACATTTAAAAAACCTCGATTTACTAAGTTTACAAGACTTCAACAGCACTCTTTCTAAAACAATATAATGATCATAAAATGAGCCCAACAATTTTTTTTTAATATTCATTAATAATGCCTGAGTTCGAGCCTTGTAATATGGAGATAACCGTTTAATGGCCATTTCAGTAGTGAGGGGACCGAATAGCCTAGAATCACCAGACATTTTTTCTGAAGGTATGCTAGACCGTGTTAGTTTGGAAACTTAATTTCCTTGTGTGGATAACGGCAAATTTTTCACTCAATTATATCCTTACAGACATTTATATGTATAAGGTATTTGGTCATAATAAGATCATACGCACCTAACTGTTTTATGGTCATTATAATGTATTCCATGTAAATCTGAATCAGTCAAAGAGTTTCAGTTAATTCTTTTAGACTTTTCTATCAGATATCATTACGGAGCAACGGATTTGTTAACATAAATTTCCCTGTACAACCCAGCCAGCTGGCCAAAGCCGCATGTGAACATATCTATCAATCCGATTGCTAATTATTTTCGCCGAGCGTACACAAAAAGCAATCCACTTTCTGTCCATTATGTCCGGAGTTGAGATTTAATTTGAATTTCTTGTGATAACGAAATTTCAACTGTGTAATCCCTGTACGAGATTTACGGCCCGCCCGGGGCGTTTACACCGCATCGAGTAACGAGGTTTACACACAACTCTCAACCTCCTCCAATCACCACTGTTAAACTTGACCAATTAATATAATTAAAACTATAAAACACGGACGCCATGCATATGAGTAGTTTTCCATCTGGCTAATCAAATCTTCTCAACTTAGCGAGAATTAGAGAAACATTAAGGCATATATGAACGCAGTAGCAGACAAAGAGAATTAAGTAACAAAACACACTACATAATAAAATCTGTATCTCGTTACAGGTCCACTACTTAACTAATGTACAAGAAAATCATTTTAGTTATCTGTAGCCATGTGGATTAATTAATACAGGTAGAAAGTGAATTACCATTAAAAATGCTATTAACTATTTTTTTCTTCCAAACATTGCTATGTGCATTGAGCAAGAATGTATTGAAAATTAATAAAAAGGTTATAATTTGGTATTCAGGTGTTGCCCAAAACTCAGGCAGATCATCACTCAGATTGCCAAAAACCTACAACCAGTAACAAAATGGTTGTAGCATCAATAAAGTTAATTCAAGTGGGAGACGGAAAACACACTAGTAAATAAATATCTTTCAATTAATTCATCTGTTAAGGTGTTGGTCGAGTTAAAAAAAGTCAGTGTCACAAGCGGGTTTCGAACCCACGACCTTCGGCTAAATACGCCGCTGCTCTACCACTTGAGCAACCGTGGACTTCGATCCACTCGGACACTAACTTCCCATCTCAACTCCACCTTTTGAATTTTCCCTCCTTTTTGCCATTTTTCGCTTGTGACACTGACATTTTTTATCTCGACCAATACCTTAAATACAGATTAATTAATTGAATGATATTATTTGGTCAAGCGGACCACGAAAACTAATGAATTTAATAAATCAAATGAAGTATATTTTCACCAAAAGCTCTCCGTGGCCATTTCATTTGCAGCCGAGAATCAAATGGATTACACGACATTAGAAAAATGGCAAAAAGGAGAGAAAAATCAAAGGGTGAGGTTAAGATCGGAAGTTAGTGTCCAAGTAGATCGAAGTCACAATAGCTCAAGTGGTAGAGTAGCGGTCTATTTAGCCGAAGGTCGTGCGTTCGAATCCTCCTTATCACACTGACTTTTTTATACCACGAAAACTAGTAAATTTAACTAGTAAATAAATATAAAACCAACCATAGAGAGAAAGAAAAAGAAATGAGAAAGAGAGTGAGAGAGACAGAAACAGACAGACCGTTAGAGAGAAAGCGAAAAACCAAGAATAAATAAAGATTTAAAGGGCGAGAGTTAAAGGGTACGGAAGTGAAACTTACTGACGGACAAGATGACGTTCTAAAATTATTTAAAAAATAAGTAGTTACTTATATGTCACTTTTCATGTGCTTGAATTTTGTTCATATCTTCCAGTATATATATGCTGGGTATTCTGTAATTTTCATAATTAACGTATACCATTTATTTTATGATTTATTATTTTAACTTCTAATTTCAGATGTATGTAAGAATTAGTTTTTGTTGATAAAATGTCTTTATATCTGTAAATTAACTTTTTGTCTAAAATAAAAACTGTGTGCATCTAGTGGCAATGTACATTGTGATTGATCTCCATATAATTTTACAAGTATTCACAACTGCCATTGAAAAATGTCAAAATGAGGGAAAATTCGACAGGTTGTAGGTTGAGATGAGAGTTGGTGTCGGAGTGGATCGAAGTCACGATAGCTCAAGAGGTTAGAGCAGCGGCGTAGAGCCGAAGATCGTGGGTTCGAATCCCGCTCTGAGTCTGGATGACACTTTTTCTTCTTAACCAAGACCTTATCTACAAAGTATAATTAATTCAAATATTCACAAGTTAGGCGATGTGAGATTGTTTATAGGAAGGCTTTAATTTTTTAAAACAATGTGTGACCAGATTCTCTTTGGTGGTGAAGGAATACCGGTGTTGTAGGAATATCAAGCATCGACCTCCGGGCCGCGGTTTGGTAGTTCCTAGGTCGGACGACTAGACACTCAAATATAAAATGTTGGTGTCGCTCTGGATGTAGCCTTGCCGATCGCGATGGTCCGGTGGGTCGGATGCGCACGTCTGTCAGTATTGTATTTATGTTTTCATTTCCATCTGGTATTCGACAGCCTGAGGTACAAATGAGAGCGTAGCATTTTAGCATATCGACGTAGTATACATATTAAAGTTAACCAGACCGAGACGCTCAAATGCACCAATTAAAAAAATATAAGTGATAGATGAAGAAAAGGAGCCCATAAACTTACCAAATTATATGTTCATATATACAAGGAAGTGAAAACAAATAAATTTTTACAACTATGCCAGAGATAAAGGTTTTGTAAGTTAGGGCAAATTACGTGTTCATCTATTCACACTCCTAGTATTAATGATCTCCGCAGACTAATTCACTAAACGTTTAAACAATATTTGCTGTGGTAATACCGTTTTGAATGGCTATTAGCGGTTGGCAAGCGAGAAGGGAAAAAAATGCTGACTGGCTAGCGGGATTAAACGGGACCGCAAGTTTTTTAATTACCGGCCAGACATTGAGCTTTTTAATGGAGCTGTATCTGGCAATAATTCAGTTCAGAAATGGCGTCCATTGATATCGGCTCTTATCTCTATTTCCATACGTTGTATTTCAACGGACGGTCCCTTTATGTGCCGGTGGGGCTATTAAACCTTATCATTGCTAAGTAAACCCGGCGCAAACAAATTTCTAGGCTTGTATGGTTTGTACACGGAAATTTACATATTTCCTATCTTTGCTGGCAGTTTTGCTTTGACGATTGCGGTAAAAATGTGTTCGCTGCTTTCACTATTTAGCTTCAATATAGGGGATGATATTATGCAAATCTCGGGCAACGTTGTTAAGAGTTGCTTCTTTCATTTAATTATTCTTTCTATGCAAGGTCTTGGTTGAGATAAAAAAGTCAGTGTCACGAGCGGGATTCGAACCCATGACCTCCGAAATTCGAACGGTTGTTGGTTGAGATGGAGAGTTGGTGCCCAGAGGTTCGAAGTTACGATAGCTCAAGTGGTAGAGTAGCGGCGTATTTAGCAGAAGGTGGGTTCGAATCCCCGCTCATGACACTGACTTTTTCATCTCAACCAAGACCTTACACTGAAAGAAATTAATTGAAAGAAGCAAATTTGGTCTATTGACCACTAAATCGTTAATGGTCTGTTAAGAATTATGTCCATAACAGAGAAAAATACTATTTAGAACTTATCGAGATATGACCTGTAGATAAATATCCTATATGTATTAAGATCAGGATTGATATAGATATTTAAAAGTATCTGAAGTCATGGTTCCCTCGAGTTGTTGAAGTCGACTAGCATGCGCGATAAGGAGAATGCTAGAAGAGAATAATAGTCTTGTCTGTCTATCTACGTATCTATCTTCTTATCAATCTATACATCTATTCATTTCTCTATCTATTTAACTACCTACCTGCTTCATTCCTTCCTACCTACCTACATACATAACAATTTTCTAACTACCTACATACCAACCTACCTATCTTCCTGCCTATCTATCTATTTCAACCTCTTTCCATTTACTTTCTCTATTTACTTGGACTCCCGGTTTGCTACTTTGCCACGCTAGCGGTTCTCTCTCTCACTCTCTCTCTCTCTCTCTCTCTCTCTCTCTCTCTCTCTCTCCCTCTCCCTCTCCTGCGCATCTAACTTCTCGCTTCTTATCATCTTCTCTAAATCAAATTCTTCTCACTACTTCATCCTCGATCCTTCACTCTTTTGTATTTTCTGTCTCTCCTACTTCTCTCAGTCAGTTTTATTTTTCTGTACTGAGTCCATTTTTATCGCTATTTCGCTCTGTTTTAGCCTATTTCCTAAACTTTTTTCCACTGTCCGTTTCCCCTATTTCATCTTTTTCACTGCCTGTAATTCTCCATTTTCTCTTACTGTTATTCTGTTCGTACAACTTTTTATCTATCTACCTATTATTCCCTCTCTTCTCAATGTGACTACATTTTCGACCTAACAACTATGTCCTGGCCTGTTAAATCGAGCAATGTTAACTAACCGATTCTTCTTCTACATCATCATTTTTCTCGATCTAACACGACCTAACAGAGTTAACACAAAGGGTGTGTGAATACTCCTAGTGTTTCTCGATTTGTGTCACACACTTCCGTTTTCCAAGGGTCTTATGTTATATCGTTTTGTTTTGTTTCTATCACCACTGGTTCTGCTTTATTACTATCCCATCGATTTCCCTCTATCTTACTACTAATCTTTCGCCCAATAACTTATACCAAGTGACAGACACACGGACTCCTGTTTATTATAACCGTGCCGACAAAGGATTAACAAGTTTTAAATAAAACATAATTCTCGCAACAATTAACTATCTACGCTATTCAAAAGTTACTAATTAGCGTTAGGCACGCGTTTCGGGCCATAGAGACGTCGAAAAAAATTAATTTGTTCCCTTGAGTGAACCGTCTGGCAAATGAATAGCGGGAGAACACGAGACCTGATCTATAGTCTTGTCATGAATTTCTTTCTACATAGGCTTTGAATATTTAATTTGTAGGATGAACATTTCCTTTGCCGTCTTACTGTACAGTATATCTCTTCTTTTATTTATATTTTCAATAGACAACGAATAGTTTCGTTTTGTCTTAATTATATGAGCCTTGTATTCAATCAATTGCGAGCTTGAAAATTTCAATGTTGTCATAATTTAGGATCTCTACATAGTGAAAGTAAAATAAAATAGGCCTTAATTTAGCTTGTTACTTAGCGTAAATTTACTTTAATGTTACTTACATAATTTGATTACTGGTTTCTATAAAAATATTGTTATAAGACGACATTCAGCTTTCAGGGATGAAAAGCGAAATTATGCAGACGAGACCTATCAATAAGTGGGAAACTTTAAATCAAATTTATTTACTAAAAAAAATTCAAAAATTAATCTTTTATATGCATTTATTTAGTCCTGTTAAACATAGTAATTATTTTAATCTAGATCTACTTTAATTTATTTAAAAGTTGATTGAGTCAGTCATTACAGATGTCAAAATCGCGGGAAACGAGCAGACTAGGTCTATTAATACGTCGTTACCGGAAGGTTCTGCCAGTATCGGAGAGAAAAACGACGACCCGGAACCTCTCACGAACTTTACCGGTACAAACACGAACGTTCCATTAGTCGTTCTTATATCACCCGGGCGTGCGATCCACGTCAGTCGCCTGAGACGACTCGATCACCAAAATTTAAATGCGTCAAACCGTTTTATTGACCAAACATGTTATAAATTCTTCGAGTTTCGGAAAGTCTCGATATAAAAACTAAGTCCTTCGGTGAAATGAGACTGCAGGAACTATTGTGAACGTCCAGAATTATCTAGGGATGCCTAAGTTGGTAGTTTCAGGAACTTTAAACAACAAGGAACATTAATTTATCATTTATCGTTTATTTATCTCACCTGTAAATACGTATTAACCCGAATGTCAAGCTCGTGTGTAGTAATAAGCCATTCACTAGAGTCTACCCTACAACATCTTTTCTTAACCTCTGCGCACCGCCCTAGAGCGCTTCTGAAATATAGAGTGGTTCCTCAATGCGAAGCATTTAACCCTGGGTCGAGGCTTTCAAGTCTCACGGGTAAGAAGTGGCCTTAAAAACGTATTAAAGGTCCTAAATGTCGTTGTGTCAGTGGAAGATTTGAAGAACAGTCCGGAAAATGTAAAATGTGTGGTCGAGGGCGATCTCTGTACGGATGTCGTAACGATCTACACAGATGGATCCAAAACTAACGATAATGTGGGAGAGGCGTTTTTAGATGTGTTGAATAATCATACTAAGCTTTTGAAACTGCCTAGCGTATGCTCAATATTTACAGCCGAAAGCATAGCAATCCAAGAAGCTCTGGAATATGCTTACTCCTTTGCTGGTAGGGACATAGTAATTTTGTCTGATAGACAAAGTGCCATTAATTCACTCAAATCCGATAAGCACCCTCGAAACCCTATTATACAAGACATCCTCCAGTATGCCCTAATGATTAAGGAAAAGGGAGAGGACGTGTATTTTTCATGGGTTAAGGGACATAGTAACAATCGTTTCAATATAAAAGTCGATGACCTGGCAAATAGAGCGAGTAGTAGTGGAGAAGTAGTAAATATTACGACAGACATTGATCTAATCACACATGTGAACCAAACATTAAAAAACCGTTGGCAACAGGTATATGACCAGGTAAACACCATTAAGGGTCGCTATTACGCAGAGGTACAGCCTAGTATACCCTCTAAGCCTTGGTTTGGCCAGACTAACCCGCCTCGTCACTTTTTCATTATTTTATGTAGACTCCGCTTTAGCCACAACAGGCTACCATACCACATGCATAAAATCGGGTTAGCCGATAATAACATCTGCCCTTGTGATGATGTTACTGTAGCCGATGCCGACCACATTTTTCTAACATGCCCCGCCTATACACGAGGAAGAAGAAAACTGTTCGAGATGATGGCCAAGTATGGAGCCATTGCCTACAAAAATGTACCTTCTTCTGAAAAGAACTACGAACTTGGACCTGGATGCCATTGTGGGGATGGCGTGCATAAGTGACGTATGATACAGAAAAAAATTAATGAAAAAAAAAAAAAAATATATATANTATATATATATATATAGATGTATGTGTGTATATATGTATATGTATATGTACGTATCTGTGTGTCAAGTAGTGTGGAGGATGCCGAAAAGGCAAAGCCAAAAAAAAACAAAACAAAAAAACATTAATTTAAACAAATTTTGAAAATATATTTTTCTCACTTATTTACTCCCTCCCCTTCATACACTCTCCTTACTCTGTTTCTATTTCATCGTTTTTTATTCACTCATAGAAAACACCCATGTTTTCCTTCTTTCGCCTTCAGTATTACATTCAATCGCTCCGTTCCTTCTCTATCTCACAAAGTTGCATTTTTACCATCTCTGTCTCTCTCTCTCTCTCTCCCCCCCCTCTCTCTCTCTCTCTCTCTCTCTCTCTCTCTCTCTCTCTCACACTCACACACACACACACACACACACACACACACACATACACTCACATACAAATTTTGTTTTTCTCCCTTTTCTGTTTATCTTTCTCTTTGTGGACTTTATGACTTAGTTAACTCATATTTATGAACATCAACTTCGCTCTACAGCATATGCATTTTACCATTATACAAATATACATATTTTTATAAACGTACCTAAAATTGTTATTAGATTGGTATTTGTGACATTTTAATAACGGGTAGAAAATAGATCTTTCGTGTGTTGGAACGACTATGGGCGCGAAAATTTTATCGGATATTCTGCATTTATCGGCTAGAAATTCCTCTTGGCTTTTCCACAACATGGTCTCGGATATTATTGACAATTTATTTTACCCGTCCGACTTTTTCCTCTCATTGAATCACATTTTTGGAATTCTTCTTTCACGTACTAGGGGAAAAAATGATCCGGAATCCCAAGCTGTATTACTATTCATAACATGCGATGCGGAATTGTTTTGCAAATGTTTTTCATTATCGACGCTTTCATCAGTAAAGCGCGTTGATTTTTTTTAAATTTGTTCAATGTAATGTTACGACCGTGGAAGAGATCTTTGTACAGTACATTCTTCGCGTGGATTCAGGTGGAAACCACGCGTTAAACCGATGCTATGTAACAGCAAATGTACGTATAACGACATAACCGAAAAAAGCTTGAAAATGCCAAACCCGTGGAGTTGTATTGCAGACCAGTTGAGTTGGAGAGCAAAAAGCGATGAACATCTGCCGACGGCATTTGGACAAAGATCCTGTCATCGCTTTGATCTGAGCGGCGGACTTGGCAATAAAATAAGCGATTCCCAGATTATTACAGCCAGGGTCGCATCTGCTCTCGCCCTCTCCTGACTGGTTTCGTGAACAGCAATAAAAACGACCAATATTTTAAAAATGTGCTTAAAAACCATTTGTTTATTTTTCTTCTATTAGTTTCTTTAGTTGATTTCATTTGATTTAATAATTACAAAACAATAAATAGTACCAATCAGGAATTTAAGTTAGCCCAATTGTCGCCAGGTTATTGACTGTACATCACTTGACCAGGCATTGAACGGTCAATTCAAGAGATCTCCCTTATCACAGTTTGTAAAGCGGGAAGTCTTTGAGAGTAGGTCTTAAATTTTCAGATAGTCAAAATTTCGCACCCAGTTGAGTGCTTCGCTCAATGATGTTTGGTTCCTCAGGAAATTTCGGCCGCAACCAAATTGGGACGCGGCTAAGTGAAAGGTCTCAGAATGTAAGACACGATTCGGATGAGGGAGTATGGCACTATTGGGAGGAAGAGAAAAAGAACGGAAAAACAAGACAACTTTGATTTCTACAAAATACAAATACTAAACGGAAAAAAACAAATACAAACGCACCTTTTTAGAAATGGTTTACATTAACAGAGACACAAAACAAAATTATTTTTAGAACAGATACATGCAAACTCAGCCAACATCATAAAAGGAGTAAACTATTAAACCTTAATTTTATATTTCTTTTTCCTTAGAAATCGTCCTTAATAATTAACTTCCTTTCCAATCCATTTAGTAGTCTAAAAATGGCAAAAAAGAGGGAAAGGCTGTAGGTTGTTGGTGGAGTTGGTGTCCGAGTGGATCGAAGTTAGTGATCAAGTGTTTAGAGCAGCGGCGTATTGAGCCGAAGGTCGTGGGTTCGAATCCCGCTCGTGACATCTTTCATCTCAACAAAGACCTTACATAAAAAAAAAATGCATTAAAATACTGGAGAAGGCCAAACAATTTAAACCTTCAGTATTCAGCTAGGTAACCTAATAAAGCTAATTAACAACGGATGTACGTTAAATATTGCTAAGCCAATGCGTTAGTCATAGGGTTATCAGCGATGACAGATGCACCAAACCCTATCGGCTGTCTTACTTGACGGTACATTAAGACAACAACTTTTTCATCTCAACCAGGACCTTACATAAAAAGAATAATTCCTTTCCAATATTGAATCTAATTCAGAAAAGCCTCATTCTAGACTTCTTATGAGTTAAATAAAACCGCCTATGAACAAAGAAAATTGCCCAGATTTACTGCGCCCCTAACAAAAGCTGGTTAAAGTACTGCAACAACAATACAATAATAGTAATGCGTTATATTTCATTCGTTCATTCACTTTGACGAAATGCGATTTTCACCGCACCTAATTTCCATTTATCTGGACGACCGTGGGATCTACTAGCCGTGAGTCTGACTCTCTTAAACTACTTGGGTCTTCTTTGTGGTATCTTACGTCCCTCCGCGGTCACACCGGTCACAATCTGTATTCACACCCTTTCATTTATTTTAATTTTTTTTTAATTTTTTTTCTTACTAGGTTCGCAACAGCAGAGGTGATATAAACCCTCAGAGTGCCGGTGTTTTTGAAAAAAAGCCCATTTGTAAGTACGTCGGGTTCAAATGGAGGGCCGCTGGATTCGAACCCGGGACCTTCACCTTACAGTGATGAACGCCGTGTCAACGCCTAAACCGTCGCGGCCACCGAAGCCCCCGACTTTCCTTTATTATGCAAACCAATTATTCTTTTGTTCTCATTTTATTTTTTTTTATTTTGTACCTCCGAAAATGACCCTCAGAATCCTTATTAGCCATCAGTTCAGCTTCATTTCTTCAGTAGTAGTTCAGGTCTCGGAACGTCATAACACAGCCAATCTGATGACCGTTTTATTTATGGCGAGATGTTCGATTTAACGCGAACTATTGGAAAAGGCTCGACAGGCTACCTCCTAGGAGCTGTTCACTCCAAAATAATGTATTTAGGAATAGTATAGGTGTAAATAATGTATTTGTATCCCCTCTCCTTCACGCCAAGGGTTGGACTATGACCATTCTGCTTTGAAAACTGTCCGGTTACGAATCCGATAGTCAGATAGTCAGCCGGATCATAACGATTTTAGATCTAAGAAAGGACTACGAACAATCTAAACATGGATTTGTATAATTCATATCATAGTCGAAGCTGCTGAAGGTATTAAAGTAGTGCTAAGACGTTGTTTCGGATTCACGATGGAAAATGACGGAAATTCCTCACCTAGGAGACTGTTTTCATTAATAATTGGGAGGAGGCTAATATTCTCGCTCCCGGTTTTGCGGCAAATACCAAAATGAAGCAAGTCAGGCCCCATGGTGTCAATATTGCGTATAATTACCTGAATATGTTTGGAATTGAGTATGTAATGTGGTCACCTCGGAATCCAGACTTTAGGCTCGAACATGTTGTGGACTATAGTGACGTATTCGACGTCTAATCTAGGAAAGGACCTTGCCCGCGTGAAAAGTTGAAAAGAGCTGTTTTGGAGGAAGGGGAAAATATTCCTCAAGATGTAATCAACCTTTTAGTTCAAAGAATGTAAGGCCTTTTTTAAATTATTTAAAAAAAAACTTCGCTAGCAAGTATATTAATTAAATATATCATTCCAAAAACAAAACTTGGTAAATATAGTGTTGCACATACAAACTATTTTTAGTTAAAAAAATAAATTGACAAATAACATTGTCCTCTTTAATAAGATCTGAAGTCAGTTCACTGTAGTTGTATCAAGAAAAACACGCGATAAGAGAAAATCATTCGCTTGAATCCTGAATTTTAAGCCGAGAACATCAATCTTACAGTACAAAAACCCAAACGAAAACAATCCGGGCATCTGTCTCGTTCAAACGCCCCCGAAGGCTGTTAGCTGTTAGCACCGCGAGGATAAAAGCGGCTTCGTTAGAAAGCCACGAAGTTCACAAAGACCGGCCGTGAACGCTGATAAATTTAGCAGATGATAAAAGTCGAGGGAACGGCCAGGGACAATACGGCCATAAATGAGAAGTCATCAGCTATAGTCGGAATGAGTCGGGATCTGAGCGTAGGAAGGAGAGTAGACCGCACCCTGAATTTGGGTATCAGATGATTAGAAGTGTTAAAAATGATCAATTTTTAAAGCATAAATGTTCAGAAAGTTAAAAAAAGTTGACATTTGTGGCGGGCTTTATAATCAACAAAATTAACCATGGAGTTTCAGTTTTTAGGCGAAATTGTTTTAAATCTTTTGTCAAAGGAATTCTTTTTATTAGAAACTTTAATGTTTGAATTGGAAAATTACTTGAACCTGGAAAACAATGAAATTTATCCCACTCTCACACTACTTTTCCTATAATCACGATCTCACAGCATTCTTTCCTCATGACCATACATGTATAACACATTTTGCTCTCGGAAGAAATGATCCACTTCGGGTTCTGTCAGACCGAAAATTCACTCCACTCCACTCGAATCTTGGGAAGAGGTATTCATGAGTTTGCCCGAGGCGGAGTGGATACAGTCAGATGCAAATTCGGTCCTTCGGAACCGCGTCTAACTGGAGCACTCGATCGGTCAATAACATTTCCATACCAAGGAGGCTCCAGTGAAAATATATCAAATAAATATCTACTCCAGGTGGAAGTTTTCCTATGCGACTTTCGACCCCGTTTTATACGAAATTAAATATTCGAGAAATACGTCTTCATTGAACAAATGACGATATAAAGTGTGATAATTAAACTGTTCGTCGCTGCTTTGCGAGAGCGTTTCCACCTAGTGTGTCCCTCTCATTGGCCACAAAGTTCAACAAAGGATAATTAACTTCGAACCGAGCCTAATAATTAACATGAGGTCGCCATACTTATTGTGGTGGGTATTTGGTTTAGTCGGTTAATTACTACGGCTACTGTGGTAGCTTCTGATCTTTAGAACGTGATATTTTGCTTTTTATAAATGATGGTTCTACTCACATATTTGCTGTTTACAACGGATTTCGAGCATTAAATGCTCATCGCCAGAGTGAATAAATTACAAATATGGTTTTAAAGTACCTTTTAGAGGTGTGTGTTCACTTACAAAAATTCCACTTAAAGCCTAAAGACAAGGTTGACTTGTCAAAAAGCAGCATTTACAAACTTAGTTTTATTGATTGCGATATCAAATATACAGGAAAAAGCGGAAGAGAAATTCAAATTACATGAAACAAAACATAATTTGTGGATTGGCAAGTCACTCGTACGATTGTCTAGGTAGTGTTTGTAACCCCTTCAAATCGATGACGACCATTTAATGCTCGAAATATGGATCGTTATATACAACAAATCTGTAAGTAGATCAGATTATCATTTATAAAAATTGATTCGATATATTCTCCCCACTTTTATTATTTCTACTATACGTCATGTATTGTCCAGCGGTTTGATCAAACCTAATCATACTTATTCAAGTATAAATGAAAATATTATTTATTTTAAATGATTACATACTATTATTTATAGTTATTCAGAAATCGTGAGATGCGGTCTGGTCACTACTCACCACACATTTCTACACGAGAAGAACGAAGATAATGGGATTCTATGAACAAATTTCAACTACATGTGGACTCGAAGCTAAAAGTATTCTGAACGACATCGCCAACAATGAGAAGAAGCTCGCATCTTAAACATGTATATTTTTTGAGCTATTTTAATCTCTGTGAAACATTTATAAATTGGGACGGCATATCCTAGTTTTTCTTCAATGCGACGTGGAAGCCTTCCTAATCAGGATTTTCTGTTCCTCTCCGAGAACATTTTCAATTTTTGCGGAATATGGCCATTCCATTGCATCTACATCTACGCCATCTATGATCTTCATAGGATACCGAGATGTCTGTTCCTCTGTAGATGGAAAATCTAAGCACTCACACTCATTAGCGAAGTATACCAAATCATTTCAAGCTGAAATCCATGCCATCAACCCTTGAGTTTAAGAAAGTTTTAAACGAGGTTGCACTGACAAAAAATCTTCATAAGCTATGACAGCCAGGCAGGTACTAGCATATAAAACACATCACAATTAGTCAGTGAATGCACCGAATATCGCCAAAACCTGGGGTAACCCAACAAACTGATAATATTTGGGTACGAGGATGCAAAGGAATTTTGGATAACGAAAAACAAACACCTGGCAAAAGAAGGAACTGCAAGACAATACTTAGGCTCTGAAGCTATTATTGGGATAACAAAAACAAACATTTCTTCTCACCGGTAAACCATAAATCTATTTTTCCCGAAAGGAAAGTGCCGTCTTTTAGCATGCCAATCACTTCTTATTTGCTGGAGCTTGGGGATATTCAGCAGAGAAGTACTTAACTGGCCAATGTTTCGGCAATAAGTTCAGCAAAGACGATCAAGAGAACCAGAACGAAGGTGATCACTGGAAGACAGATAGACGAAATAAATGTCCTAACGGTATTCTTAAGGAAACGAAAGTAGTGGAAAACGGTGCACGATATGGAGAATTGATAGAAATTATGAATGATGAAGTGAGTGTGGAGTTCAATCCGTTTTTTTAAAAAGATGGTTCCTACTCACATTAAGTTGTTTCGCAACAATCCGGATTTCGAGCCCTTTAGCTCATTCAGGTTGATGGGTTTCTACCCTGACGATGAGCTAAAGGGCTCGAAATCCGGATTGTTGCGAAACAACTTAATGTGAGTAGGAACCATCTTTTTAAAAAAACGGATTGAACTCCACACTCACTTCATCATTCATAATTTCTATCAATTCTCCATATCGTGCACCGTTTTCCACTACTTTCGTTTCCTTAAGAATACCATTAGGACATTTATTTCGTCTATCTGTCTTCCAGTGATCACCTTCGTTCTGGTTCTCTTGAGCGTCTTTGCTGAACTTATTGCCGAAACATTGGCCAGTTAAGTACTTCTCTGCTGAATATCCCCAAGCTCCAGCAAATAAGAAGTGATTGGCATGCTAAAAGACGGCACTTTCCTTTCGGGAAAAATAGATTTATGGTTTACCGGTGAGAAGAAAATGTTTTGATTTTCATGTAACATAAATTAAACAATTTTAAGATAAACAAAACCTGCGTCGAAAAGATTCACCGTTTGTAATCGGCGCAACCGTTTTAAATTGCGTTTCGACCAGGCTGCGTTCCCCCTTGGCCGCCGTGAGGAATTTTCCCCGGAGGATTCTGTATTAATAGGGAATGTGTGCACAAAGTGCCGGGCATATTCTGAGTTCAAACACGATGCTCTCCTAAACACATTTGGATTCCACGGAACCGGTGAAATTTGATTTAAATTGTAATGCAGGATATGTAAACAATTTTAACCCAGGATCCAATCAACTGGTTCATACATGTATGATTAAATTCAAAATTCAACATAATGTTCGTTTAATGCTACCTAGTTAATACCTTTGTTTACAAACTGAATGGGAGATTATAGAGACTCTACACATTTGAATATCTAGATCAATCAAGATATTGTTGGTCCAAAATTGAACACATAAACTCTCTTTCAACACTAGTTCCATTAGTAACTTAATCTCTACTTCAAAACAACAATTACAAAATTAATTAATACCACTAAAATATTTTAATGAAAAACGTATCAACAGGTAAAGAACCATCCATTTCGTACCAACCACGTTTGAGATTAATTTATTATTTATTTCACATCTTCACAGTTTTTTCTTCTATTAAAACCTAGTACAAACGTTTTACAGTAACAGACAAGTGCAACTCCATGCCCCTTAATTACCCCGTAGGCAGTTGAAAAGAATATTGATCATTGACCGGTTTAGTGATTAGTCCCGAACGGCTGATAATTCTTTCCTGCTACCTCTCTAACACCAATCAATTAGTAAAATAGTATTACACAGTGTAATAAGAATGAATCGTCTATTTTTCTTTTTTTTATAGTGTCAATATTTTATTACAATCTATCATTTTTGGTTGCAGTATACAATTTCATAATACATATACGTTGGGGAATGAGGATGATGGAGAGGTAGATGGACATTCGCCATCTTCCAACAAATCTCTATTTCAATGCGGGATGTCTCTCAACTCGACTCTCATATTCACCTGACTCTTCAGTTCCGAGGTGTCTGTGGGTGTGTATATGTTTAGGGAGAGGTTTGTACCCACTAGAAGACGTGACGACATCACTACCCTTCTGGGCTAACCAGCCTAGGACCTGGTCAATGCGAACTATCTCCCCCGTGGATGTTTAAAATTTCAACGGAGGTAATCCACGATTTTGCATTCGGAGTGAAATGGAGGAAAAAGTAAAGTGTTTTTTGGGCTGCAAATTAAGAAGCTGATTCTCCATCAAGCGACTGGCAAGTTCCTGTCCATACCCTACTTCTGGTCTTGGGGAATGAGTATGACGGAGAGAGATAGTTGGACATTCACCATCTTCCAACAAATCCCTATTTCTTGACATAGTTATATTTAGTCAACACAATTAACAATGCAGGATGTCTCTCGTATCTAACTGATTCCAGTTCAGGGGTGTGTGTATGTAGGAGTGGGAGAGGGTTGTAGCCACTAGAAGACGTTACGACATAACTACCCTTCTGTCCAGCCAAGGACCAGGGCAATGCGGACTATCTTCACTTCTGATGTTGGGAAATGAGGATGACCGAGAGAGATAGTTGGGCATTCCCCATCTTCCAGCAAATCCCTATTTCTTGACATAGTTATATTTAGTCAACACAATTAAAAATGCAGGATGTCTCTCGTATCCAACTGATTCCAATTCAGGGGTGTGTGTGTGTGTGTGTGTGTGTGTGTGTGTGTGTGTGTGTGTGTGTGTGTGTGTGTATGTGCGCGCGCGCGGGTGGGTGTGTGTGTGTGTGTGTGTGTGTGTGTGTGTGTGTGTGTGTGTGTGTGTGTGTGTGTGTGTGTGTGTACGAGTAGGAGAGGGTTGTAGCCACTAGAAGACGTTACGACATAACTACCCTTCTGTCCAGCCAAGGACCAGGGCAATGCGGACTATCTCCACTTCTGATGTTGGGGAATGAGGATGACCGAGAGTGAAAGGTGAGCATTCCCCATCTTCCAACAAATCACTATTTCTTAACATAGTTATATTTAGTCAACACAATTAACAAAGAAAGATTTCTCTCTACGCTGATGCCACGTTAAGCGTAAGTCTGGGTGGAGCCCAAGGTAACGAACGCAGGCGGATTTGGGGATAGGAACATTGTTGTAGTATATCTGATAGAAGATGTGAGTAAATGTTATATGGACGCATTAGCTCCCATTTATCTTTATTTTCCATTGACTGCATCAATCTGATATGCATGTGGTATGTACTTGCAGATCTTCCGAAGCAACCGCAGAATAGGGGTTAAAGTAGTGCGTTCGGCAGAATATGCAAGGGTACAAGGAGGGTGCTAGGTGAAGTGGGAACATCTGCAGTATAATGGATATAAATCGTCCGAGCACACTGTCGTACTTTCCTCCCCCGGACTGAGAGAAGTATTCGGAGTAATCGGATCCTTGTCGGACCCGAAAGAACCGCTCTGTTAGATAAGAGCGGAGGATTAAGTGAAGGGTATTTGGAATGAGACGCTTTAATTTGTTAAGGACCCTTGTGCCACAAGCGCCTCGATTTAACGAAATTGTACTGTAAGATCGAGGCATATGGAGACATGCATTAACGGACTCACTAAACACTAACAGAAGAACTACTAAGCGTTGACGTGTGCAGTAGGATGGCAGGACGACACGGCAGACTCCGGAGGCAAATGCAGTATACACTCGCAGCAGCAGAAGCAAATCTTTGCAAATATGGCCAGGGAAAAAGGAGAAACAGTGGAACTGTTTTATGAAAAACGACTGACGACAGATGATAATTTGACACACTCAATACAAACCCATTTAAATCTGCAAAAGTAAAAATAAAAACAGCAGTCAACATTTATTTTTAATGTCGTCAAAGCCATTAGAGAGATTAAAACTCATGTTTTTTATTTTACTTCCGGCTTGAATTTCTTCGACTGTTCTCTATTTGTAAAGGTTCGAAATGACGTTTATCACATAAAGGGACGTTTTCATCTCTTCATTACACGGTTCGCCACTTACAAATGGGATGAAAACCCCTGAGAACACATGCTGGAAGAAATGAAACCTGCTATTTTTAGAGTTGGTCCAATGTGAACCTGCCTTTCAATCGTTCCTTCCGTCCGCTTGATGTGACAAACGACTAAATTATCGTATTTCTGACGATCAATACATTTCGTAGCGTTCCCCTGAATGAAAAAGTCCAGATTTTTGATCGTACCTGGTACAAAGGTTTAGGTTAGTAGTAAGACCTATTTGAAATATCACACCGATTTTTCTAATCATGCAGGTGGTTTATCATTAAGCATGATCGGATTTGCCATCCTGATACTTCCACTCAACTGTTTTTATTATTATCTTAAACAATATAATTAAAATTTGATCACAAATATTATTTGAAATATGAAAATATTTTAGATAACAATATAATTTAATCTGATTAATGGGAGAGTGGGAGAGAAAGAGGTAGACAGAAAGAGTAAATGGAGAAAAAAGAGAGAAGTGTAAAGTAAAAGTTAAAATAGAACAAAAAGTATTAACAAAGAGAAACAGTAGAGATAGACAAATATATAGATAAATGGATAAAATACACAGAGAGTTAGAGAGAGAGAGAGAAAGAGAGAGAGAGAGAGAGAGAGAGAGAGAGAATGAGAGGCTTCTTGTAAGAGTTGAGACCAGGTCTTTTATTATTTTGTATTCATTTTTCTTACTATTTTATCTTCTTTTTAGCCTTTATTATTCACTCTTTGTCTTTTCTATTTCTCTACAATTCTGGCTTTCCAATTGTGTTTAACTTTTTACTCATTTTATCTGTTTATCTACGTACATATCCCTACTGTACCTCTTGTTATTACTTTCAGTGCTACTTTAACTTATATTTTTTCACTTTTTTACATTTACTCTTTCTGTCTACCTATTTATTTTACACCATCTCACCCACTTACTCGCATTTTCTCGCTTTACTCGCTTTTCTTTTCCTGCTTGGTTTATCTTCTTTTTTTCTCTCTCACTCGCTACCTCTGCTTAACTCACATTCTCTCACTTTCTTACTCTTTTCGCCCTTCACTCTTTCTCTCTGCTTTTCCATTATCTACTTTTCATTTTTCTAACTTTTCCCGTCGTTTTTCGCTCCCATAATTTCTCACACCCTTCCTTCACTCTGTCTCACTCTCTCTCTCTCTCTCTCTCTCTCTCTCTCTCTCTCTCTCTCTCCCTCTCTCTCTCTCTCTTTCTTTTTTTCTCTCTTTCTCTACGAAACTTTTCACTCTTATCTTAATCTGTAGAAAATATTGTAAATTCCAATATAATTCAATAGGATTAACGTTCAGACTGATTGTGCTTTGTGTCCAACTGAAATATTGGATTCACCTTGATAATTAAACTATGTAAGTTTGTCTGATATTGTTTTGTCGACCAAACAAACATTGTCATGAATAAGTGTGTAATAAAAAGTTCTGCTCAGGGAAATACATTATTGTCTATTGAGAGACCACAACAGCAAACATTTCAAATGAGGTCTAATATAAGTCCGTTGAAAATCAAACGCTCGTAATTGTTAGATTTGATGAATTGACTTTAAGAGTGAACATTATCTCAGATTTAGAATTCGTTTATGTCCCATCTACGGGTAATAAATCATGCCATTCAATCGCCAACTCGATTAGTCTCGAAGCCAAGATTCACATCTGACAGCATGAAAGGTCTTTATGGGTCTTATTCACTAAATACATCGTGACTAATTGGAAATTCAAAAAATCGAGAACAACGGTTATGTTGCAGGTTGAAGAGACGGAATCGCTGGATCATCCTGGTCTGTAAACATCAAATCAATTAGATGATTCGTTTCGACGAGAAATCCAATAGTACAAAATGATCCTTATGGAATACCCCTGTCGTAAAAAAAACAAGTTGGGGATAAATAAAAAGTGAGTTAAATTGATGAAAGGTTGTTAGTTTTACAGTGACATTTTTTCGGACATATTTCCCTAAGGCAAACTTAGTAAGCTACGGTCTCCCGTTCGCTTCATTGCATCCCCAACAAACGCGAGTATGCGCTCAGGGGGGAAAATATAAATTTCTCGGCAAACGTGGCAAAAGTAACGAGGAGACATTTACGCCCTTTTAGGCAAATTGTCCCCCGAGCCTGGCTGTCGCGATAGGGAGATGAAAGATACGTCACAAATGACAAAATAAACAGGCTATTTTTCAATTTTAGGTCGAAAAAATTCCTCTTGGTGAAATTTCAATATTACATGTTCAAGCAACAATTTTTACTGTGATGTGGTTAAAAAATTCAAAGCTTTTTACTGGGGATCTCTCGCGCTTTCTCGCACACTCAGTCCCATGTAGAACTATTTTCTCCATTTATATTGCCTGGCTATTTCACCCTACTTTTCTCTCGCTCTCTTTCCCTCCCTACATCCATCTCCTACACGCACTCACTCTCTCTCTCTCCGCTCTTCTCTCTTATTTTAACCGCTTATTTCTATTTTTCTATCTTTCGTACTAGATCTCCTAAAATCCTACACCTTTCACAGGAACGACAGGACTACTACTACCTTATATTTTCATTTATCCCTTACCTTCTATTTATTATTATTTGGAAATCGTGAGATACGGTCTGGTGTGACGTAGGTTTCAGAAAAACATTTTCTTTATTGTGCCAACGTTTCGATCTTTATTGAGATCATCTTGAGGGCCTGGGATTTACAAACATTGTTTAAATTGAAGAAATACACAACACGAAAAGAACGAAGAACATGGGATTCTATGAACCAATTTCAACTACATATGGACACGAAGCAAAAAGTTGTATTTGTTAAATTTAAACAATGTTTGTAAATCCCAGGCCCTGAAGATGATCTCAATAAAGATCGAAACGTTGGCACGGTAAAGAAAATGTTTTTCTGAAACCTACGTCACACCAGACCGTATCTCACGATTTCCGAATAATCATCGACGAACGGTCACTAATCACCGCACACTTCTATTTATTTATAAATGTCTTATTTTTTCCTGCTTGCTCTTCTGTCTTGTTCTTTCGTTTATTTATATTTGACTATATTTTTTTACTAGTATTTCCCAAATCCTAAACCTTTCCTACGAACAACACGACAAGAACTACTACCTAATAATTTGATTTATAACTTTCCTTCTATTTATTTCTCTATCTCTTGTTTTTCTGTTTTCTTACTCTGTCTATCTTTCCCTCTGTCTCTTGGATTAGTTTCAGTTAGATTCACTTTTGTCGCGAGGGGTGATGAACACATTACTCCGTACTATCACCGTTTCAAGTGGCTTAATGTTGAATATAAAAAAAAATTATTTTCTGAGTTCGTTTCTCTATGGTTTGTCCCAAGACGGATCACCTCAATATTGGTGTAATCAATTTATGAATAGAGGTCAGCTGGAATTGAGATCAATCAGGGGTTTCGATGCAGATTTATATATGTTTGCATATAGGACTGACACTTTCCCAAAATAATTTCTAATCTCTTCCTGCAAATGAAATTAAATATGTAAAAATACAAATAAATAAATAAAAATTATTTTTAAAAAAATTTAAAATCTTTTTACTCCGTTTTTATTTTGTTTTATTTGGTATTACATAGTTATTATTATATATATTTATAGCTATGATATATATTTTCCTTTTTCCTTTTATTGTCTTTAAATGAACCTGTCCCCAGGACATAGTAAAGTTTTCTTTTTCTTTCTTTCTCTCTTTCTCTCTCTGTGTCATTAATTTCTATTCTATTTAAAATTCTACTTTTAATTTCTTCTAACATTTACTTTTTTATCTGCCTCGTCCTCTCCTACTCTCATTCATTTATTATTTTCTCACTGAACTTCTCCCTTTTTCTTCTTCCTCGCAATTCACACTCCCCCACTAACTATATCTGCATTTGTATCTTTTCCGTCTATCTATTGAGTCTAATACAAATACGACTTAATTTTGTATACTTTCCCACACTTTTTTTTATTCCCCTGTATTTCTGAAGGGGGCGGCTTTATGTCACACCACACAACATGGTACCATTTTATTGAAAGGTAAGTCGAAAGCTGTTTATTTAAACAACTGCTTGCATTTCCAATATATTTAATAAATGCTTGCTATATTTTACATTAAAAATGACGGTAAACGCTGATTTCTATTCCAGAAATAATTAATTGCTACAATTAGGCTTAACCATGATATTTCTACAATCTGCATTTTATACGTTTATGTTAACTGAAAATAAATAGACATAAATATTTGACGACCAATTTTAGTTAGATGATATGATTGGGATATCATTGTTTCAAAATTATCTCACAGGAGCAATTTATTGGTACGTTTTATAGGTTAATGAACATCTGGATGACACATGTGCAATGGACCCTACTAGTGAGGACTTCAGGAGTGATTTACGAACGGTCAGAACGAAACAAGTGAGAAATGGCCTAATATTTCCAAACGGGCTACTGTTCTCCCAAGCCGCACAATTAGCATAAAACGGCCTCTTTTCGTCCAACTTATACATAAGCTCGTGTTGACTTGTCCGAGTCAATTAGCATAAAATTAAAACTTAAAAATATTCATAATTTCTCGCCTCAGGTTCATTTTGTTGCAGGTGTACTCCTCAACGTCCACCAAGAACGTGTTTCATTAATCCTAATTTATTTCTTGTATACGCTATAACGGACTGGAGTTATTTGTCACGGTTTTTAAATGCGCCGTAAATAATATCACTGGGAGAGAGGTTTTTACTCCCCAGGGCACCTGTGAAAGGGGCAAATTAAATGTTATATCGCAAAAGAGATTTGTTTCTGTTTGGAAAAAACTGGTAATTTCTAATTAATATCCTTTATATAATCTGGCTAAATTCAACTCTATTTTACTTTTAAAAATTTATTATTTTGTGCTATATTTATCTTTTTCTACAAATAGACTTGTGTGTGTTTGTGATGTGTTATCGTGTTCATAAAAAAGCAAATTTGATCAACCAAAAATAAATAATAATAATCTTTCCATTAGGGAAAAATGGAAGAAAGTTCGACTAGTAATTATAAGGATAACAACAGAGATGATAGAATGAAAATGGCAAAAAAAGAAATATAATCCCCGCCACATCTCTTGTGTTATCCGGATTTATCACCAACTGGTATTCAGGTTTTAAGAGCTCAAAGTTTTACAAACGCCGTAAAGTAAAGAGCTTTTGGAAATTAAGCAGATTGTGGGTTTCCAGTTTTGATGTTCGTGGGGCAAGATCAGCCAGTTAATATGACAAATTAAAATTAAAAGGACGGCGGGTGGAAGGAAAAACTGCCGTTACTATTATGACTTTATTTTGTTGAATTTTGTTTATCATTTAAAATTAAAAAGTACCAAATTATTTTACAATTACCTTAAATGGCTATTATATTTCTTACATAATTCAAAAATTCTCGGAACATTAATGGACATAAACAATCAATAGACAAAATCAGAAGGATCAATTCCTACGATCAGTTCCTATCTGGTGGTAAAGGACACAAATCCGAACCTTCCAGAAAAACAAAAACAGAAGAAGTAGACGAGAAAGACTTACTTCAAGTCCTCTTATGTCTTCCCGATAACAAATTCAGTTGAAAGACTTCGTTGAAGTAACACAATTAAAGATCACCAAAGTAAGAATGAAACTAAAACACCACAAAATTACTTACGAACTATTTACAATTGATGAAGCTGCCAAAAAAGTTAACTTGGCACATAAAACTCAGCAGACAAAATTAAAAATCAAGGCACATGACACTCTTCCATACCAAATTTGCAAAAAATACAAAGGCCACGGGAACTAATCCGGAAAGAAGAAAAAAAATATGTTGCTTAAAATTCACTCAATGTGAAGAATTTGAACGCAGAATTTGGTCTACTTTTACCTATTTGGTCCACTTCGATATAGAGAAAGGGAGATTGCGAAATAGAGCGAAATAGGAGAAGGCACGAAAATGTAAAATAAGACATTTCGGTAGATAGATAAGGGCGTAAAGCAAACAAAGTAAAGAGAAAGGAGAAAGAGAGAGAGAGAGGGGAGAGAGAAAGAGAGAGGAGAGATTGAAAGATAGAAAGAGAGAGAGATAGAGAGAGAGAGTGAGAGAGAGAGAGAGGGGGGGAGCGAGAGGGAGAGGAAAGAGAGGGAGTGAGTGAGAGGTGAGTGAGAGGGAGGGAGCAATGAAGTAAGGGTGGGATGGATGGAGAACGCACGAAAATGTAAAATTAGACATTTCGGTAGATAGATAAGGGCGTAAAGCAAACAAAGTAGAGAGAGAGGAGAAAGAAAGAGAGAGAGAGAGATATGGAGAGAGAAGCAAGAAAAGGTAAATAGGGAAAGAGAGAGAAAATTGATAATGATGGAAAAATGGAAAAAGAAAGCGAGAAAAGTTAATGAGAGATACAGAGAAAATAAATGAGAATTAGGCCTACGTCACTTCAGGCATGTTTCGGCGATTTGTCATTGCTCCAATAAAATATTTTATTGATTGACAAATGTGATGGATTGTTGAATTGAAGTTTTCTTCGATTATAGAAACTCAGTCCCGTTGAATACCATTTTTTTAGTGGAAATAGTCAGTGAAGATATATTATAACTCATCAGGTCCTATTAATAATGTCGAATATTTGGTTTCGATCGGTAGCCGTCAAAAAAGTAATAATTAACTATAACGAGCAGAATTTAAATAACGACCGATCGTAAAATATTGGCTCATCAACGGCCGGGATCGATGTTAGTTGTCCGCCAGTCTGAGTTGAAAAGTTATCCTCTTGAAAGAACTCGTTCTAACCTGGGCGGACAGCCGTCCACGGCTCCGTGGGATAATTGGGAAATATCATAAATCCATGCTTACAAATGACAGCTGACACTGTTTTAGAGGATTCTCTCACCTCCGGATTTCCTGCCGGATTGAATATATTGTCGCTCCGACCGGTTTCAAAACGTAAATATAGAATTACATGTATTCACAGGCGTTAGAAAACGTCTAGGATCGGAGAACAAAGGAAAAGTTCATATTACATTAATGTGAAATGATCATATGATTGTTTTCCTTTTCTAGAAACCAGTGAAAATTAAGGTCTACAATTATTAAGTATATGTGACTAGTTGAATTGATGTACGTAACCAAACGTTACACCCATGAAATAGAAATTAGAAATTTATACCTAATTCATTTCAGACTAACATTATATACAAAAACTGCCAAAAGTCTGTACAAAATAACCTCAGTGATGTTGGCGAAAAGCGGAAACGTGTATCAGTAGGAAGTAACGTAATACACGTACCAGCTAAGCTGGGCTGCGTCGATAGTTGCAACAGTCTACTCGCAGAACTACAAATTCGACTAACTTCAATTCAATAACTGGGATATACAACAGTTAAATTGACATGCTTAGGATTTTAAAAAAAATGGCTTTGTAGTTGGGATTCCAAAGCCAGCCTAAAGATTGAAAAGAAATAAAACAATTGGCAATGGCAAAACGATTGCGAGCAATAAAATGCTTTATTAGTAATTACCAAAAAGGAAACGATAGATAGAAAACTAATAATGAGAAAAAAGATAATAAAAAATAAGGTAAAACAAAAGATAATAAGAAAAAAGGGAAACTACTGAAGAGTGACAAATCGAAAGTAAGATTGAGACACTAATAAAATAAGGTGAGAAAGAAAGCGTGAGTAATAGAGAAGGAAGAAAACAACGGATAAAAGATAATTCACGGGGGAAAATAAGGGAAAAACATAAAAAGAGAAAGTGAGAGGGAGTGAGAGCGAAAGTGGGAGAGACATTGAAAAATAAGAAATAAAGAGAGTGTGAGAAAAGAACGTGAGAGTGAAACATAGATACCAACAAATAATAACAATGTGTGAATAGAGTGCCAGGTAAGATAGTGTAAAATAGAGTGAGGGTAAGGGAGAGAGAAAAAAAGAGTAAGGAGGTAGGGAAAAAAGAGAGAGAGAGAGAGAGAGATAGGGAGTAATGTTTATAAATAGAAAGAAGAAAATGAGTAAAGGATGTAGTCTGCAGAGTGAGAAATTGAAAGAAAAATTGAACTAATACGGTAGGATTGAAAAAGAAATAGCAGTTTATTGTGAGAAAAGAAATAACAAATAAAATGTAAAAGAATGAGAACAATAAGAGGAAGAGAGAATAAGAGAAATTGGGAGAGAGGGAGAGAAACATAAAATAGAGAGAGTGATGATTAAAGAAAGAGAAAAATAAAAGAGTGAGTAAAACAAGAAAAAACATTGATCGTAATTCATTAGATTTCGTGGTCCGATTGACCAAATAACATCTTTCAATTAATTAATCTTTATGTAAGGTTTTGGTTGAAATGAAAAAATCAGTGTCACGAGAGGGATTCGAACCCACGACCTTCGGCTAAATACGCCGCTGCTCTGCCACTTGAGCTATCGTGATTTCGATCCACTCGGACACCAACTTCCCATCTCAAACCAACCCTACGAATTTGCCCTCCTTTTGCCATTTTTTTTTTTGTCTCAACGAATGCCTTACCTAAAGATTGATTAATTGAAAAATGTTATTTGGTTAATCGGACCATGAAATTTAATGAATTTAATAAGTTAAATGAAGTATATCTTCACTAAAGCTCTCCGAGAATCAAATAGTTTACACGACATTTGAAAAATGGCAAAAAGGAATGATGAAAATCGAAGGCAAGTTTAACACCTTGTAGAAGTGGTGATATGTGCGTAAAGAAACATGACACTAATAAATAACGTTTAAATAAACTATAAGGGCCTAATGAGGTATACAATTTTAGAAATCGAACATTTATTTTAGCCAGATGTTTTTATCGTAATAGTTTAATGTAACTATAAAAAATTGTCGGATTAAAATATTTTTGTTTTTTCTAACATACACCGAGAGCTTTTGCCGATTTGTCGATGGAGTTTTAAAGCCGGAAACGGATCCTCGACTCGTCTATCTTGATAGGATAATGTGTTTAAGCTGTCATAAATGTCTAGATGCAAGATATGTGGCACGTAGATAACTATCCGGCTCTTGATAAATGGTATATTTGACTTACGTGGTTTATTTGATTATCAGAATGAGACCTAAGGTGATCTCGGTAGTAATAAATTGATAGGCGCTAAAAACGTCAAAATAGTACGAGTGGTGACTAAAACCAACATATCGGTTTGTTTGATGTTTGTACGTTGTTATTAGCGGTGTAAATTAATATTACGTTTTCTACCGTTTAATTGCCTGTTGACAATTGTTAAAAAGTTGGTTCATTTTTTAATATATTTTTATTTTTAATCTTTGATTTAGTACATTTAACCATAATTAAATAGTTTTTTTTTCTATGTCTGATTTGTAGTCATATTTCATGAAAGATTTTTACAACTTTTTTACATGGATAGTTTGTTAGTTTTCAGTTTTATATGTAGGACTAGCTAGAATAATTTATCAGTATGGTCTGGCCCTGATGATACAATGCGGAAATAAAAACCTCCGAAGCACTAGCAAAATATCGCTACACACACGATACACACACACACACACACACACACACACACACACACACACACACACACACACAAACACACACACACACACACGATCACACCAATAACTGTGTGTGCAAACTGCTGACTTTAAGAACCCTTTTGCAATAAAATTACTCTATCAATCTCTAGTGAACAATCACCTAGAGTATGCCAGTGTTGTTTGATCGTCTAGTTCTTTAGATCGGTCTTACATGATAGAAAGGGTACAGAGAAAGGCCACGAAATACCTGTATTACAAGTTATGAAATCACAAGAACTACCAACATTGCTCCTATGAAGCCAGACTTGCTCTAGTAGGCCTGGATCATCTGGAGGATAGAAGAGTTTTAGCTTCCGTTATGTTTCTGTGGAAGATCCTAAGTAAAATTATTGACTCCCGGGAGATATTATCTTTTATTGGCTTTGGAGTCCTCCAGCGTCGACTACGGACCCATGAATTGTTTGGTATTTCACGGCACAGGACCAAATACGGGTTACAGTCTTCTATCTCCACAGCTGTGTATTGGTTAAATAAATTCGCTATCAGTGCGGACCCCTTCTCCTCATGAGGGGCGATGCTACGTCACCATCAGCCCCTCTCCATTCATACCAATTTACATTGATTACATACATTCTGTTTGGTAGATGGAGAACTCGATATTACTCCATCTACCAGTTCCCTATAATAAACTAATCTAAATTGGGGTCAATGGGGTATTTTTATAAAATTTCCGCCATTGGCCCAAGTCATACACATAACCTGAGAGGCGATGGAGATGCTCCTTCGACATCTGCCCCTCCCCATTCACACCAATACATACATTCACTCATACAAGACAAAGATTTATATTTTATTATTAATAGGTATGTTCAGTGTTGGGTAAGTAAATTAGAGAACCTTTTAGTGATTTACTTAGTGAATCGGAAATTAAGTAATTGACAAAATGTAGGAAGTTCAAAGGTCATGTCTTGGTTAATGAAAGATTTCCTAAATTATTTGATTAGCATGTAAGAAAGTGTTTGTGTTCGAAACGACTGAATTGTGAATAGCGAGTGCCTTTTTAACTGAGATCGTCTTTTACTTGAGACTCTTGAGTATGACGAGTAATGGACTAGTACTTTTTTCTACAAAACTACTTTCCTTGGTGTTTCTTCGCCCACTTCTCTTGGAGTGAGAGTCACATTAACGATGAATATGTGGCGATAGCTCTGTTTTGTTCTTCTTCTTAAGGGGATAGTTAGAAGGTCCTATAAGGGTCTTAAATCTTGTCTGCTATGAGAAAGAAGTACGTTTGCCTCTCTTTTTACCTAATTTAAGAATATAATTGCTTGCCTCATAACTGGTGCTTTTTTATATGGTTGAGTGTTTTTATATCTGTGACTTAAGCATACAATTCGGTGCGCTAGTTGTGGTTGTTATGCTTCTTTAGCCAGTTGTTCAGTTCCCTTAAAGTAGCCTTGTTGTATAACGCCAATAAGTGATTTAGGCATTCCGAGACTATTATGATGCCAAAAGCATATACATTTATGGCCCAAATATCTACCTGAATGTCTGCCAAATATGTACCCAAATAATGCCTTAAGTTAATAATAAATGAAGTAAATCAGTGCACATTTCATTTTCTTCCCTACCGATGTGTATAGAGTTAGACTGCAAGCACGAAAACTTGAAAATAGAACCCATGCTCGGGTGCTTAACGTCTAACTAACCGGTGGATTCCGGATATCACTTTACAAAAATCCTAGCAAATCTCAACAAAAATTTCCAAGGGATTTTGCGAATCCCAGGCCTTTAGCGAAGAAATATGAGTCGGATAATACTTACCAATATCCTTTTCTTTCAAAATCACCGACACCTCGGGTTCAATGAAAATATGTAAGATAAAAAGAAAGTTCAGTGATTAATGAGTAAGAGAGTCATAGAATTCAACAATAATAAGTTTAAGTGCATGCAGTTAAAACAATCCATAATGTAATGAATAAAAGGATTAGTTAAACCTGATACTCATAGTTATTAGGTTATGTGAAAGAACTGGTACTGAAAGAATGAACCTATGAACGGTAATGAATAGGAAAGTAGATGAAAATAGAAGAAAGGGATAGTAATGAAAAATCATATGGAAATTTTAAATTTTTTCCTCTTTTACACCAGTCGCTTGCCAAGAATTTTCTCCCCAGCAACAACCTTCTTCGAACAGTACGTAAATGATATTTAAAGTGGATACAATTGTAAAATTCTTTGCCCGGTTTATGTTTTATACCGGGCTGTTAGAAATTTAAACCGTCAGAGCAGGACTTGTTTTCGCCATGGGATATGTCCTCGACGATTCGTTTTTATTACACGAGGGTCTATTAAGTAATCCGATTCCTTCTAGGCAAATGTTGAATCTTCCTCGAGCCGGGTTTAATTACAATTTCCGCGAGTCGGCATTCTGATAGGTGTCATTAAGACCAATGGCATGCTCCCTTCGGTAAGTAATGAAGTGATTTCATTCCGGCCCGATCCGTTATTAAAGAGTCTCCGATAAAGAGGGAACGGAAAAACAAATTAGTACGTGATTAAAGCTTTTAGAGCTTTTAGAAATGGAAATTTACCAGTTTTTTACCAATTCCCGGATCCAAGGGGGGGGGGAGTTGTCAGGCTGGTATGACAGTTAGGGATTTAAGTGGGGAGTCAGTGCTCGTATCAGAAATTTCTTGCGGACGATGAAGGACACAAGGAATATAAATCAAAATTTGATGATTTAATATATTCCAATTTAATTTTTTTAAATAATTTTGATTTAATTTGGTAGTAACGATATTTTAATCAAGAATGTGCTGGTTAATTATTTGAACTAAACACACCATTTATTTCTTGTGCAATTATTTCAGTCGCTAATGTATTTCGGGCCTCTTCAGAGCTCCAATATTATATTATAAGAAATGAACACTTTTTTTTTTATTAAAAACCGAAACAAATCTTTTTTACGTGCATACCTCGCTAATGAGCGAATTGAACTCACCGGCTAGTCAGATTACAAAGGTTAGGAAAACAATGAAGTCTCAATTACGTAACATTAGACGTCAGTGTGACGTGAACTATACAAATGTTTGGTGAAAAATAAATTTTACCGTGTTAAGCATTTGCAGTCATGAATACTTCTAATGCCATGAATACGTGTCATTGTTTTTAACCAGCAAAGGACATAAATAATACTGTACAACATAGATTTTGATGAGGTTACAATATTGACAACAGAAAATAATGAACAAAAATTATTTAAATTGGAAAATATTTATATTGATATAGAAAATAATAATAAAAATTAAACAAAACAAAAAGAAGCCTTTTAAGCAATATCAAAATAGAATACCACTGTATAAAAATAATTTATAGAAACGGTACAAACATAAGACACGTATGTAAATAAAATTTGTAAATGTAACATTGAATGATGAAAAATCAGTAAAATGGTAAGACAGTCAGTAGTAAAATATTAGATGAAGAACTTTAACGTCAGTCCAAAGCTAAAGAAGCCGCCGGAAGGCCCCAGGACGCTTCCCAACATTACGCCCAGCCGATCTAAAACTATTAATTTCAAATAGAGTAAAAAGAGAATGGAAAACCTGTGGGCTCTTAGAAATAGAAATAACCCTGCTAAACTGTAGCGCGTTAAGAAAGACGTCGGCTCCTGGTCACGGAAAAAGGCCAAGCTGACAAGATTTCGCATAGGTCATACAGGAATAACTCACGGGCACCTTTGGGCCGAAAAGCGACCTATTATGTAAGGATAGAATAACGGTCGAGCACATTTTCATTTCTAGAAGGCTTGACGTATATAGACAATATTTTAGCATATCATCCGACCTGTGCCAAGTCTTGGGGCACGGCAGCAGGCAAAGATCGATACCTCAGAGCTATAGGGATCATTAAATGTATATAGTGTTTCTGTGAGCCTCAGCTGTGTCTGGGTTAATTTTATGTTAATTTATGGAAAAGAATGTAATTTATTAGCGCGAAAGGAGTGGTTGCTTATAACTCCTCCTCGACGAATACCGCCTACTCTGGGGTGGGTGAGTGTGTGACGTCTGCAGAGTGGAAGGACGTTATTAGCGAAAAAGGAGGGGGTTCAACCCTGCTCAGAAGAATATCGAGTATTCTGGGGAAATAAATGTGACGAGACTTCTATGTTTTTATCGAGTGCTGTGTTTGTGTTAATTTATGGCAAAGAATGTAATTTATTAGCGCGAAAGGAGTGGTTGCTTATAACTCCGCCCCGAGGAATATCGAGTACTCTGGGGTGAGTGTATGTGACTAGACATCTATGTGGTGCTGTATATGTATGCATGTATTTTATGTTTTGTTTCTATTCTGTATTTGGCAACCAGAGATACAAAACAACAGTTTAGGATATCGACGTTATTACGTATAAAGGTAGAGCGTCAGTAAGCAGATCCAGAGGCTCAAATGGCTCCAGTTTAAAACAAAATACGCGCGGAAAAAGGGAAAAAGAAGGAAAACACGCAGAGGGCCGGCGATGACCTCAGCTATTTGTCGGCTCATAAACTTCCCACTTTATTATTATTATTTTGTATTAGGTTTCGTGGTCCGCTTGACCAAATTAATTATTTTCAATTGATTAAGGTTTAAGAGATAAAATGTCAGCGTCACAAACGGGATTCGAACCCACGACCTTCAGCTAAATACGCCGCTAATCTACCACTTGTGCTATCGTGACTTCGATCCACTCGGACACTAACTTCCCATCTCAACTCCACCTTTTGAATTTTCCCTCCTTTTTGCCATGTTTCAAATGTCTAAAATCTATTTGATTCTCGGCGACAAATGAAATGGCCACGGAAAGTTTTAGAGAAGTATACTTCCTTTTGCTTATTACATTTTATTAGGTTTCTGGGTCCGCTTGACCAAATAAATTCTTTTCAATTAATTAAGGTTTTGGTTGAGATAAAAAAAGTCGGTGTCACAAGCGGGATTCGAACCCACGACCTTCGGCGTGGGTGAAAGTTATTGAATGTATCTAATGTAGTTTGAATTTGATCTGTGGGAACTGCTGTCAATATCTACGTATTTAGTGAGGAAGGGTAATGTGAAAGGAAGTTGTGGTATGACTGTATTTAGTAGATGTGTCATGATTATGTCTGCCAGTATCGGGCCTAGGTTGCTACCCATGGCTATACCAAACAGTTGTTTGTAAAAGTGATTGTCGTATGTAAAATATCCGTTAACACAGCAGAGTCGGATCATTGTTACGAACGTGTTCTTTGATAGTGTTGTGTGTGGTGTTATGTTGGGCCATTTATCATTAATAATGTTCAGTGTTGTGTCAATTGGGATGTTGGTAAACAATGATGAAACATCGAGGGATATGAGAGAGTAGTGTGAGGGGATGTGGATATTATTAATTTTGTTAATGAAATGAAATGAATCATTTACATTATATGTGTTATCTGTGATGTTGTTGAGTATGTTGGTTAGGTATTTTGTTGTTATATGTGGGTGATTTACAAATGAAATTATGGGTTTTAGAGGGTGTTCAGGTTTATGTGTTTTTACAGATCCATATAGTTTCGGAGGTGTTGGTGAGTTGTTTTGAAGCGATTTGTAGGTGTGTGTCAATTTCTTTTCGTTTAAGTGTTTCATGGAGAATTTTCTTTGTCTGTTTGATGAGAGAAGGAGTAGGGTCTGATTTGAGTATGGTGTATGTGTTTGTGTCTGTGATAATTTTGTTAATTTTTTCCTTGTACTCTTTCTTGCTGATTGCAACTGTTTGTTTGGTCTTATCAGCCGAAAGAATGAGTACGTCAGGATTATTTTTAAGAAAATTTTTGGTTTTGGTATATGTTTGTTGGGATAGGTTGTGTTGATTTGTAGTGAGGTGTTGTAAGTGATTGGTTATTGTGTTAATGCATTTTGAGCGTGTGATGTCTTTTTCTTCTTCTGTTTTTGTGGATTTTTGAATTGCATAGTCGACATCCGTAATTAATTTAGCTGTTGGAAAATCTGTTTTGTTGTAAGGAATAGAATGTTTGGGACCAAGTGAGGTAAGGTTCTCAATAAAAGATCGAAACGTTGGCACGATAAAGAAAATGTTTTTCTGAAACCTACATCACACCCGACCGCATCTCACGATATCCGAATAATTATTATTATTATTCAACGTCAGTCGTTACTTGTCGGTAACCGATATGGAACCAATCTGCTTATACTTTTCAGGATATGAAGCGGTGTCTAGGCTTACTTCTTATGGAAAAAATGTGTAAATATTTTATGAATTTAACTAAAAAGCATATTTTATTAATGTCTATAATTTTGTTATATTTTTCAACTGTAAAAGCTTGTGAGGGGAGGCGGAAGCTCCGAAATCGATCTCAACAATTAAATAATTAAAACAGAATTTTGGTATTTGTTCCATCCCAATATCCAACCTTATATTTCATAATATTCTTTGTGCTAGAAAAATTCACTGCTGTGCTATCGTGACTGCCAGTCATACTGACAACCTGCGATTGTGCACTTCTACAATCGTGTAAAGATCACAACTTTCACTTTCAAGATTTACAAAGGAGTAAATTGGATCGTTGCTATTCTTTTTCCCCTTCGGTCTCGATGTTTATTTATTTAATTTTCTCGTTGTCGTCCTTTTCAAGGCTCTCGTTATAAATCAAGTATTTTTATTGAATTTTTCAATCAGGGACTATAAATCCAACCGGCAGATAACGTCCGCCTTCATCAGGGCGCATTATATCCCGAGGAGCCCCTGGCCGGGAGTCGGTTCTAATTGAGCTGGATATTCAATCTTTTACGGCTGGCTTGTGCAAACGGATCCACCTTACGGGTAAATTATACCCTTTAAATCCCGGGCTCTCGCCCACGTGGCTGGACAATCAAGAATTTGATTTTCGACCCGTTTTAATTGGCAGCCGGTTTCTCTGTTTTGGGAGATGCTGGATAAGAACCTCTCCTTCAGACGGTCTGTTCTTTCATTAAAACTGTCAACAAAAACGATCTGCGTGTTACTTTTATAACAACACGAACCTGGTTCGTTTGATGTGGTTTTACTTTTAGCCCTACCCGCACAACCACAAATAAACAAGAATACTTGGAAAATGGTTTCAAAAATATAAAAAGTTTCAATTCCACGCTGCATTTCCGTATTCAAAATCTAATTATTCATATTTATAGGTTGATACAGATATTTGTTAACTATTTCAATAATTACATATTAGGTAATACTGTACCAAAATCCAATGTATATATTTCTATCTACTCTTCTGTCATTATCAAATCTTTGAAGTTCAAGTATTCTCAATGGTTAGTAGTACAGTTTGTGGATGGTCTTGGAGTTAGTTAAATTAACTTTGAAGGAGTATTCAAAGTGCCTAGCGTGAAATTAACAAAGAACAAATATGCTTGGAGCAACGGTCGGTATTGTTTTATTATATCATGATGCGTACGTTATTGTTTGGCCGATTGGTGGAAGAACAGATGTCCCTGGAAAATGTGTCTAGTTTTTAACAGAAATCCACTTGTTTACAAATGTCATCAATAGTTATTAGATTGGTAATATTCACTTCCTTCTACAGTGTTTAATATTATCGACCACAGAGTTTTTAGTCTGGCTGTTTTGTAAAGATCCGTTGTTTGTAAAGTAGGTTTTATGTGTTATCATAACTTTCAATTAATTAAGGTTTTAGTGGATCGAAGTCACGAAAGCTCAAGTGGTAGAGTAGCGTCGTATCTAGCCGAAGATCGTGGTTCGAATCCTGCTCGGACACTAAAAACCTTAATTAATAGAAAAGAAAAGATTGATTTGTCAAGCGGACCACAAAAACTAGTGAATTGTTTTCATAACATTGATGCGTATAGTACAAAAGAAAGATAAAAATGTTCCATAAATAGCCACAGTCTCTAACTTGTAAATATAGCTTGAATTTATATAATAAATTCAATAATAAAAATCTTTAAATATACGATATAATATGCACTAAAACAGCTTCAAATATACGAGCAAATATCTGCGAGGATCTCATAGTCATCACCCGACAAATAATAAAAAATTTTAACCTACACTTATTTTTTATTTTACGCATAAATATCCATTTTGAAAGCAAATCGATGAGGCACATTTGGAAGTTAGTTTTCTGTAAAATTACATTGTTTTTAATCGCCCAAAAGAAGTTTCTTCTTCAAAAAAACCTTTCAATGTCGACAAAAGTGATGAAACGATCGTAGCTTCGAACCCCGCCTGAGACATAAATTTTTCATTTCCAAAAATCATGTATCGTTAATCATATATGGCCTCATGATCTTAACTCGAGTGATAGCGAGTGACAAGTGTTTATTTAACTTTGGTTTATCTACGTCGGAGTGTCACTATTGAGTGACTTTTCCGCTCATGACAATATAAATCAATTATGTTTTTAACATTATATTTGCTTTTTGTAGTTAATTCTACAGTTGTAAATTGCAAATAAAACGAGAAAAAAAAAGATTTTTTTCTTTAAAAGTACAAATAATATCAAATAGGTATAATAGGTTTTGTGTTGTTGTTATGTCATGGAAAAATGTCAAGATTTCAAATTTTCACCAATAAACAATTTTATCATAAAGTCCTTAATCATAGTGTTAGATTGCAGATAAAGTAGATCATGTGAGAATTTTTAACTTGAAAGATTAGAAATGACTGTAAGAAGTAAGAAAGAGAGTGAGAGAGAGCGAGAGAGAGAGAAAGGCAGAAAAACAGAGAGAGAGTGAGACAGAGAAAGGGAAAGGGAAAGAGAGAGTGTGAGAGAGAGAGAGAGAGAAATAGATGGAGATAGAGACAGAGACGGAGATAGAGATAGAGATAGAAAGGGAGATAGAGAGAAAGATAGAGATAGAGATTGATGTGTTTATATATATATATANGATATATATATAGAGAGAGAGAGAGAGAGAGAGAGAGAGAGAGAGAGAGAGAGAGAGAGGCAGACAGGACAGACAGAGAACGAGCGTAAAAATCGAACAAGGACAGAAGGGGATAGTGAAAAAAGAGAAATATGATAAAAGCCGAAAAGGCGGACACAGGAAAGAAATATGTAGACAGAGATAGATATTGAGGGAGAGTCAGTGAGGGAGAACGAGCATACAAACTGAGTCTGTCGTGAGAATAAATTTCGGGTGGTTAAAATTTATGGTATTCATCGGATGGACTGATCGACAATGGGCACAATTTTCTCTCGGAAGAACAGTTCTCACTAAGATATAATGTAGCCAGTACACTTTCGATTGACATCAAACGATGATAAAAAGAATAGTAAGTCAGTGCCGATCAACATGATGATATGTTGTTGGCAGTAGGCTTCGTTTATCCTATCTACTGCAGGACTATCAACACGCTAGATCACGTCATCACCAAAACATTTTAAACAAAACATAAGATCATAGAGCATAGTTTGTACATACTATAATTTGTAGTCAAGTTCTCGATATTTTTGCATATACATTATACATAAATTGTAATAGCTAATCTAATCGAGGGCCTATTGGTTACGAAATCTCTCTTAAAAACTCCACTTAATGGAAAAACAGAATTAGGTGGCATTCTCAAAATTTAAATTTTAACCTTGTTATAAAAATTATAAAAAATAGAATAGATGGTCTTTCTCTTTTATTAATTGAATATTTTGTTCCTATCGTAAGTAGACATCTCGGCTTTTCTCTTGGGCGTTAATTAACCTGTGCTCCAAGTTTATCTCGTATCCAACCTTGTCCTCTTCTATTCTCTGGAGATAGAGTTCCAAGCAATTAGTGAGGGGGCGGCTCATTTTGAGCGGAGGCGAGAAGGTTTTTTAACCGGCCCTCAACAGCTGTTGCTTGCAACAAGGCAATCATTTATTATGTTCCCCTTCAGTAATTGCTCCTCTTCATACGCCTCCTCGTCGTATCAACGAAAAATAATTGAATTTTTCGCATCCGCAATACGAGCTGCTTCTTAATCGGCTCTGGACACGAATGGAAGTTTGGGGCACCTCCCATGGAGTCGGTTTCCCGTTTATCCGGACTTTTCTTTATTTTCCGCCAGTGGAAAGTTTTAGACGTGCGGGCTGCGTTATAAATGGCTGTATCGCTGGTTGAGATTTTCTTTGGGATGCCATACTTTCCCGAGATGGCCTTTGTGGCCAGGCCCGCCCATTCTTTCGCCGCTCCGGCGTTACATTGGAAACTTTCGGCCCATTCAATGCCTTAATGGATTGCAAGTATGACGCGTTTTGTCGCTTCCATTCATCGACGAAGGCCGAAAAATAATAAACCCTAGACGCTTTAATCTGATTAAAAAACTTGACTGTATTTCATCTCGATTCTTACAGCATCTCTTCTAGAAAAGTGAAAAGTGAATATATCTTTCTTTTTTAATTAAAAATTATTTAAATTATGGGTATTCTTTCAAATTAAATAAAGGGTGGAGGGTGTGGTTTATAAAGAAACAGTGCCCGCCATAAATTTCATATTTCTGAAAAACACTACTCAGATGTGAGCTTTACACCAAAAATCTACCATAAAACATATTAATCACTGCATTCAGTGTTCAATGTCAAAACAAAATTACCTGTGCTCTGACGTATCGAAACCATTTAATGACCGCAAGTGTTGAATCGAAAATGTATCAATACCAAAAACAGTCGATAATTTGCACCATCGTACAGAAAGTACTGATACCAAGAAATACCAACAATATGAGTATCGATGAACTTTATAGTTTCAAAATAAAATTTCCCCTACTCTGAAATATAAAAACACGATTACCTACATGCTGAAATGCCAAAACAAATATATCGATTCTAACGTTGTGAATAAAAAAGTATCGATACCAAAAACTATCGATAATCTGAACTGTCGAAACAAAAGTATCGTTACCATGAAATATAGATATTTATTGAATCGTAACGCTGAATATTAAATATCGTTACTACAAACTATCGATGCCATCAGATATCGATATAATGATTGATATACCCTCAATTATCTATATTATGATGTAGCATTACCCGGAAGTTTAGAATCACAAAAATATCGATATTTTAATTTGCCGAAACATAAGTTTCATACCCTGAAATATCGATGGCATACGTATCGAAATCCCGAAGTATCGATACTCTAAGGTTTTTGTTACCCTTACGCCATCTGCTAAGACAATGCACACTCTAGAGACAGTGTTTACAGTTAACTGCTTCTTATATCACTACTGCTTCGATGATTTCTAGTACATAATTATTACGCTTACTATTAGCACTGTTGTTCTAAACTGCTACTACTACTACTACTTTGATAGTAAAGCCGGGAACACACTTACCCGACGCTACGCCATGCAGCGCTACCCGAAGCTACCCCTAATTAAATAATTTTTATAAAAACTTACGAATTTTTGATCTCGTTTAATTTGGTTTACATTAAAATAGGGATGTTGTAATTAATATAACGACAAAATTACATGTACTTAGTTTGAAATAAACTACAAAAAATATGAGTGTCCCGTTCTGACTCTATCCGATGAAAATGGTGTAATTTTACGAGCAAAACCTTGTAATAAATTGTTAGTTAACTTTTATGAGCACAACCATGTAATAAATTGTTTGTTAAATTTAATTGTTTTAAATAAAGTTATTCCGGTGTTTTGATAAATTTTCTGATAACCATCATAATTAAATAATTTTATAAAAACTTATGAATTTTTGATCTCGTTTAATTTAGTTTACATTAAAATAGGAATGTTGTAATTAATATAACGACAAAATTACATGTACTTAGTTCGAAATAAACTACAAAAAATATGAGTGTCCCGTTCTGACGCTACCCAACGAAAATGGTGTAATTTTACGAGCAAAAGCATGAAATAAATTGTTAGTAAAATTTTATGGGCAAAACCGTGTAATAAATTGTTAGTTAAATTCATTATATCAAAAAATGATATTCTGGTGTTTTGATTGATTTTCTACCAAACCATTAAAATTAATTTTTTTTAAAATAAAAACTAATGAATTTTTGATCTCGGTTAATTTGTTTTATAAAAAAATATAACGAAAATAAGCATGTTGTAATTAATATAACGAAGCAGTTTGAATAAAAATATGAGTGTCCGGTTCTTTTGCCTTCGACTGTACTCGATGCTACCCGACGAAAATCTGGATCTAGGTTAGCGTGGCATAGCATCGGGCAGATGTGCACGGGGGTATTGCAACCTTATGGAAAATCGGAATTTTTGATTAGCGTCGGGTAGCGTCGCATGGTGTACCATTGGGTAAGTGTATTCCCGACTTAATTCTTATATCAATTACCTTGCCACGTAAAATTAAATTATAATAGTTTTATTTTTTAACTGAGGTGATTAGAAGATGGTATCAAAAATTGAGGTATTGTCATAGCACAAGAAAATTAAATTATATTTTAAGATTTAATTAATTTATATGTTATAAGGTTACTGGTTTTCTCTGCGAGATCTTTTTTACCTAGTTGCCATTTGTTTTGTCAAGCTTCTACGTAAAACGCGTTGCAAATACCATACACAAAATAAACTTCCACCTTCTGTTTTTGTTTTCTCAGCCCGGGAAACCAATCAAAATGTTAATTCCTCATAAAAGCATCGGGGGAATAATGCATTTTCAAGCCCGATCATAATTCCTGGCACACGCCATCTAGAAAACAGCCCCGGGAGGAGCGCGATGCCAAGTGCATACTTGAAAATCCGCATAGGCGTAGTGCATGTTTCAGGAAAGAGTCAACGTGCCTATCCGCACGATTCAATTTAAGATTATGAAAGTAGAACGTAAAATATTTGCCATCATAAATACATTTTTTACATCATAAAGTTCAGATTATTGTAGAATATAATAGAATAGAATAGAAAAGTGTTTATAAGGTGAAAACTGAATTTATAAAAGAATATGAAAACGTACTAATTGAATGTCATAAAAGGTATGTATTGCATGAAGGCAAAAAAAAATTGGAAGGAAGAAAAGAATCACATGATACCTTCAAACAGAAATTAATCATGCACATAGATATTCAGCGACGGGAGACAAGAAACCAAGAAAATAGAAACTTAGCATCTCCAAAAAACGACAAATATTCACTACGATTTAAACTAACAGAAGTTATGAGAGCAAGAAAAATTTTAGAGTAACCAATACTGTTGGTTATAATGTCGCAGGCCTGAATAAATGTAGGAGTTTTACACATTAAAAAGAGAATTTTTTTAAATCTTATTCGAGACATTTATAAAAGAGAATGATTTTGAAGCAGATAGTTGTATTATTTGATATAGACGTAGATTACTGCTAGAGGCCATTTAGAATAATAATTCAAGGTTAATCATTAGTAATTATAACTCTAAAAATTTAATCATTTACAAAATGTAGCCTTGCATATTTATTTTTGGTTTACCACCTACCTGTTAAATGATTGTAAAACCCAATTTCCTTCAGAATTATTTGAATTGTGTCAATTCGTCCCTTTGGAATTAGTCGTGAAAGACATCCCAGACTCTTCCATTAAAGCTTTAAATTAATTTCGCCGCCTCCCGTTAATGGCCGTTTTACTACCCCTCCTAGTCTCCTTAACTTTATTAGAACCTTCGGTACTAACCCCCTCCCGCCCATGAGTCCCTAAAACCCGCAAATCGGTTGAAGTGGTAGAGCGGTGGACCCTTTCCCAAAAAGACGAAATCAAGAGTACATCCACTTTACCTCAACAATTCCTAGTGGTGATATAAAACAGAAAACGCACCCAGTCTCAAAATTATACCATATTTAATGACGGCCATTTTATCTATAGGCAATAATTACAAAGAACGTATTGAAAAATTGCAGGCTTCAGTAAACAAAACATTAAAAAGGAAAGTAACTATGCCGTAGTACTTAAACTAAAATATACTGTTGAGCATTAGGACACAAATAAAAATATCCAGAATATTTTGAAATGACGAAGAAAAGGTATAATACCCAGAAGTATCGATATTCTGAACTGTTCAAAACAAACGTATTGATACTCTGAACTGCAGCAACAAGGTATGGCTACTACGAAATGTCAAATGACAGAAGTATCGATACCCTGAAATGTAGAACACTAAACGAATCTATATGAGGAAATCCCAAATCACAAAGGTACCGCTAGTCTGGGTATCGAAATCAGCATCAATGCCCTAAAAATGTCGAATCACGAAAGTATCGATATCCAGTAGTATCGATAATATGTTGTATCGAAACTCAATGTACGATACTCTAAGGAACAGACAGCAAATGATAGAAAATTTTGTGTAACGAAACAACAATGTCGTTACCATGATATATCGAATAACACAATCATCGATATCCAAAAATATTGATGCGTACTGATGCTACTCCGTAACACCTACTGGGCTTAGAACTTTGCGTACGCCCGTAGCTTAGTCGATCATGCACCCTCTCTGTCTTTCCAGACAGGATCTAGTACCCTGACCCGTCTTTCCTACTGATCGCGCACACGCAGTCCGCCTGCTGAATTAAAGCCAACTCACGAATACAGCTTGTCCTTTCGAGAATTTGCCTCGCTCTCGAAGCTGCACCATTACCTTTTGCTCGAAACCCCCCTTGAATCAAAGAGTTCGGAGAGGTCTTATGGAAAAACCCGAAGGGCCTGAATCGACAAAAGAGCGCCCGAGAACGCGAGGCTACCTAGTCAGGACGTGTTCCTGCAAACAATGGGGTACGGTTCCTCTGGGTGGAATTTGCCCATTGACAGTGCATTCCCAAATAAACGTCGTTAAACGAACCGCCGCAGCATTGGTGTAGAGGCGCCCCAGCCCCTAAGGGCCAAGACAACCTCGCCCTCCGCTTGTCCACTCCGAATGGTCGGGCCCGCATTGTGCATCGGGTCGTATGCCCCGCGCAAAGGGCGAACAAGCCGAAATACATCAGCCTTTTCTCCCGCGCACTCCCTAGATAGAGAAGGCCACTCTATCTCCCTGAGTATAGGGGCTTCCTTAGCGTAGAAACTACCGGATCCGAGCACAGCCTACACCTTCTATGCGCATTCGAGGGATGCCATAGGCTCAGCGTAGGTAGTTCGATCCTTCGCTTCCACAAGGGTACCACGCCGGTCATAGGCACAACAATGCAAAGCATACTCGAGTCAGAGAAACCGATTCACTACCCGTTTCCATCCTCTTACTCACGCATTCGAGGAACTATTCAGCACAATCATCGCGTCCTCAACGACTATACGCTGTCGTCCGGTGCACCGCATCCTGTGAGGCCGGGTGTAATAACGCTGGCCATGCGCAAGCTAGAAGACAGCCTCTGTCTAAGTTCCCGCGTCACTACGTACCACCACGAAACCATTCCCAGTGTAACTAGGGCTGAATTTGAAACTTACCCCGTGGTACAGATGGCCGTACACCCTCCCCCGTTTTTGCATACAGGATCTAGTACACTGGCCCTCGTGTGACTCTGCTAAGGCACCCGCCGCCCTTGCCGACCCTTAGGCCGACACGAGTACAGCTTGTGCTTTAGAGAGGTTGCCACGCCCTCTGGGCTGCACCTTTATTTTGTGCCCGGATACCCCCCTTGTAACCAAGGGTTAGGAGGGGTCACAGGATAGAATGAAGGAACTCGGATTGAGAAAAAGGGCCGAGGAAGAAAACACGAGGTGAGCCGTTTCGGGGTCTCGAGTCTCAAACCACATTATACCACCCGTTGTCGCCGTAGTGAATGATTTTAGATTAGAGCAATGAGAAACATAGTCAATGCACTATTATGCATCAGAAATGAAGACCTCCATCGTGACATCAAAATGGAAATAATAGAGGAAGCTATCTATAAATCCTCTTTATCTCACCATCAAAGTCTAAGTAGTCCACCTGTTAAGATGTTGCACACTTGGCCGGTCTATTCAAATGCGTCGTTTTATTGCTTGCGCAATAAAATGGCGGAAGTGTAATTTAAGAATGGAAATGTTACATTATGTAGTTAAGTTTTATTGTCTATGGTAGCTATTAGAAAAAGATTATTTATTAGGTAACAAATATCCAAGGTAACAAATAAATGCACCCTCAGAGGATTTGCGGGAAAAATATAATTATTAAAATTATCGAACCTTTCTGTAAATTTCAGTTTCACCCCTGTGCTGGGTTAGGGAAAACACATAGTCCACAATGTCTTGCATAAATTTTTAACCGATCCGCTGTAGCAAAGGCGTGAAAAAATTAGAACCATACTCAGGTTTATGAACTGGAAAATATTACTCTATGGGTTCTTGGAAATATGGGGAATGACAGAAGATGATTACCTATGGTTCTCTCGAGATCAAAATGAAACCACAGAGGATCTTATGTTATAGCGATGGAAAAGGTTTCAGTCTGGAGAAAAAATGTAAATTCATCCAATATAACTGAAAATGCAAGTACAAACATACAGTCGCAGTGCTAAATGCACCGTGTCAACAGCCAACAGTAAGCTGTATTTCTATTTTGTCTAAAGTACCAAATTTGTCATACGTCATGTATTTTGCCACCTTCCCAGCGATCCGGCTTATTAATAAAGCAAAGATAGTTAGTCAGTTGACTCAAGAAAACTCCTGTGATTTGGTTCAGTGGGAAAGGACCTATTATCTATAGGTCCTATAGGAAAAAGGAAGGAGGAAAAATGAAAAGATCTAGTTGAGTAAAACGTTAGTTTCAAATTTTTAAAGAAGTATTTTTGGTAAGTTAAAAATTATTGATTGGCATTTAATGGTCGTATTTTAATATATGTAAATGCCTGCAGAGGGTATTTTCTCCTTAAACAGATAATTTATAATTCAACTGATTAATGTAATGTTATAAACACTTATGCGCGAAAACTTTTGTATTCAGTTTGAAAAATTGTGAAAGAAAGCGTTTCGCCTGTGAAAAATTAAAACCCTCCGGTCACGAACGTGCATAGGTGAATGGGCCAGCTTTCGAATCCAACTGAAACTTGTAAGGCCTTAATTGTAAGAAACGGCTGTAACAAAACTAACCAGAAGGTTGGACATTCCAGTACATCCCACACGCTGGCTTTCATTTGAATAAATTAATATTTCATACCTCGGTTTAGATAATGCAGCACGGGACGATTAGTACTACATTTATGAGCGATCGACCGTTTTAATGGAATGGGCGTGTTTAGATCCGATTCGCAATTTTCTCGAGATGAATGTTTTTCTAATTGGCCAATGTGAAATCGTGACTTTCTTCTCCTTAAAAAATAGCGTGCTAGTGAACTGAGCGCATACGGTACGAGACAACATTCGAAATTATCATAGAGAAAATTAAACAATTTGGGATAATAAAATAAATGTTAATCTTTCATTGAAAAATAACCAATGTGTATAATAAATAAATATGAACAAACGAGCTGCTTTTTAAAAAACTTACTCACTCTCACTTCACAATTTATATAATTAAATAAATAAATCTCCCCCTATCAGTCTCTCACTCTCTCTCTTTTCTCGTTCCCTCTCTATCTATTTATCTATCTATTTCTTACTTCATTAAATTTACTAATTTCGTGGTCCGCTTGACCAATTAATATATTAGAATTAATTAAGGTGTACAATCCGAGTGGATCGAGGTCACGATAGCTCAAGTGGTAGAGCAGCGGCGTATCTAGCCGAAGATCGTGGGTTCGAATCCCGCTCGTGCCATTGACTTTTTTATCTCAACTAAAAACCTTAATTAATTGGAAACTATTTCTTACTTTTCACGGTAGATGAAACATGGGTCTCTGAGACCTATTCTTGCATGATAAGGAAATTAATCGTTCATTCTCTCATTATCTCTCCCTCCCTACCTCTCTCCCTCTCGCTCCTCTCACCCTCACTCTTTCTCTCTCCCTCTTTATCTATTTACCTATCTCTTACTTTTCACGGTAGATGAAACACTGCTCCCTGAGACCTATTCTTGCATGATAAGGAAATTAATCTTTCATTCTCATATTATCTCTTCCTCCCTCCCTCGAACTTTTTCTCTCCCTTTCTCTCCTTCTCTATCTATTTATCTATCTATCTCTTACTTTTCACTGTAGATGAAAAACTGGTCCTTGAGTCCTATTCTTGCATGATAAGGAAATTCGTTCATTCAGTCATTCTCTCATTCTCTCTCTCTCTCTCTCTCTCTCTCTCTCTCTCTCTCTCTCTCTCTCTCTCTCCCTCTTTATCACACATACACAACACACCATCTTTCTCCCCCTCACTCACTCTCTCACTTTTCACGTTAAAAGTAAGAGTGGTCCTTGTGAACAAATCTTGAGTGATCAATAAATTAATCATTCACATTCTCTCTCCTTCTGTCTTTTCTTTTTTTCACTCATTCACTCACTCACCCACCCCTCACCCTCTTTTTTTTATGAATAATATAATGACATTATAAATATTTTGGATTCAATAAAAAAAAGCTGCCCGTTTTTAGTACTTATTTCAAATTCTTATTCACATGCAATATAATTATTATGTTGCTTAATTTATGACATATTTGACACATTTAATACTTTATGCATATTTAATAATTTATAAAACTCTAACCTAATTTTCATTCGACACTAAATACGAATTACACAACTAAGAATATTGATCACAAATGTGTGCAAGTAAAATTTAGCAAGTAAAAGCAAAGAAAAAACATCCGATGTTTGAAGGCTCTTCCGAGACTGCGGTTCCACCTAGGCGTGGAAAAGCCTCGCCTACACGAAGGAGTGCCCACGGCGCTGGTAGTAATTAAAAGACATCAGAAAACCAAACTCGAAGTAATGTTAAAAAGATACATAATACATTATAAATGACCGTTTGTCGATGATTATTCAGAAATCGTGAGATGCGGTCTGGTGTGATGTAGGTTTCAGAAAAACATTTTCTTCATCGTGCCAACGTTACGATCTTTATTGACATCATCTTCAGGGCCTGGGATTTACACGCAGAAAACGAACACTTTGATTGAATATAAAAAAAATTTATATATATTTTTTTGCATTGTATAAATTCACTTTTTCCACATTCTACATGTATTTGTTAAATTTAAACAATGTTTGCAAATCCCAGTCCCTGAAGATGATCTCAATAAAGATCGAAACGTTGGCACGATAAAGAAAATGTATTTCTGAAACCTGCATCACACCAGACTGCAACTCACGATTTCTGAATAATAATACATTATCTTTACTATCTGAGATTCTCAAGTCATTTAAATTTATTTATAAAATGGTATGCCTTTATAAAAGTGTTTTTATGTTGATTTTTAAAATATTTGAATGGTTTTGTTCCAAATTTGATCATTATTTAGTTGACTGATGTGGCTACACTAAGCCATTAAAGACTTACCTAGCGAGCAATAACATCAATCAACTAAATATAATCCGGATTGTCCTAATCCGTCATATGTTTACGGAATCCGATTTGATTTCAGTTTATTTTGGTAGGTAAGGCCTCGCAGTAGGTGGCTCGCTAGGCTTATCCGGTGTGACACTGGGACATAAAAGGAAACAGATTTTGTTTATAATAATAATATCGTCTCGTTCTATCATAGGATTGGTCCAGTAAAAAGTGAGATAGGGAAATTTCAAGCCCAAATGTTTTTAAATCGAGAGCTCGCTAATTGCGAAAAAAAGACACCTATTTGAAAAAAAATCATTCGTTTTGTTTTTATTTTCAAAAGTTTATGTACTTGTTCTACACTATTACTTGTTAGGCTAATGCAAAACTGTTTACGTTCAGAAAGTAGCCAACTATAGTACTAGCATTTTATGTAGTACACTATTTCAACTTCCGTAAAATATCTCAAGTCAGGCAGCAAGAGGAAAACAAGAGATTCAGAGACAGGCGCAGACAGCGTCGGAAAAACATTGATAGATAGATAGATGAATAGAGTGAGAGATAGAGAGAGGGAGAGAGAGAGAGAGAGAAGTGTGAATAAACTCGATACTCGATCACTTCCTCCTGCAGTTTATAGTTTATTTATTTGTAAGTAAAACGTGCAAAACTTTTTACGTTCGGAAAGTAGACAATTTTAGTACGCTTTTGTGCTAGCATTTGTTGTAGTACACTGTTTCAATTTCTGTATAATATCTCAAGTCAGACAGCAAGAGGAAAACAACAGATACAGAGACAGACGAAACAGAGGGTCAGAAAAACATTGATAGATAGATGAATAGAGTGAGTGATGGAGAGAAAGAGTGAGAGAAGTGTGAATAAACTCGATACTCGATCACTTCCTCCTGCAGTTAACGTGAAAAACTGAGGAGAATTTGTACATATTTTCCTCTTCCAAAAAAAAAGAAAAAAATATATATGTATATATAGCGATAGTTAATTCTGCACAATTCTGTGGGTTTTCCAGATTGTGTGTTTATGTTAATTAATATTTTGATGAAGTAATATAAATGTGAAAAGCCGTCATATATCCAGAGTTGGTTTATTTTTCCTACCGGAGAAAGTGAAGAAAATATATATTAAACTATAAACATATTTAAAATGTGATTTTCTGTAAATAACTTTGCGGCTCTATATGACTTTAATAAATTTTATGGATGTTGTATCTATGGATTTTTGTATGTATTGTCACAATGATTGTTTAGAGAAAAAAAGGATATTATTATTATTTTGAATACGTTGTTGATTTAAGTCAAAACCTGTCGAGAAAATCGGTCGTATCCTTTGCTCGGAGATAGGTCTGACCTTGTCTGACCCAGTCGGTTGATTTCTTTAACGTGGGGACGATTGGCTCTAATTGTCATACAAATCAAAGCCAGTGGCATAGGGGCCACTCAAGGGCAATACGACCTTAGCTGTATTATCGCCCAAAGACGCCAGCTACATTTTCAAAAGGCCAATTAGTCCGGCGCGTATTTTCTAATCTAAACTACCGACTGCTCTTATTTGGTCCCTTTGTCGATCGTGTCTTTGGATCAAGCCCAGTAGTCCCATTTGGTTGGTTATGTCCGACATAATAAGTGTATTCTAAGCTACTTATAAACTTACAAGTTCAGTGTGAAAGATTGAGAAGCGGTTTACGATAGTTTGAAGCTCCATGCAAAACTGTAGAAGTCAGTTACTTATACAAGTTCATAAAGCTAAGAATTCAGGAACTTAGAAGCATATTAATATACTTAAGTCACGTTTGACCAGACATGAATTCCATTTACTACAGCATTACGGTAAATAACTTGAAAGAAAATGATTGAAACAACGCCGATTAAGATCAGTTCAACGTGAAGCATCTCCCTGCTTAAATCGCTCAACTTTTGATAATTACAGTGTTCGACTATTCGTGTGGCAAACTTTGCCAGTAGATTCTACATTCGAAATGGAACCAAAAAGTCCTAATTAACTATGGTCCGAATCTCAACAGTTTCGGAGTAATTCCCCCTTTTCTGAGTTTTTAAGATTTCACGACCTTACTTCAAATAAACAAAGACAGAAAGGTTTTGGACAAATTCATTGATATCGTTGAAAACTAAGTTAAATCTCCAATAAGATATGGTTGATACTAAACTTGTAAACGATGATGAATTAAGTGTTACAATGTCCAGAACTTTGAAAAAAAAAATTTCAAAATTGAAATTACTATGGTGATTCTGAACTACTATTGTGAACTACCTTGAGAACAGCAAATTTCAGAAAACGTACTCGATACTTAAGAACCTTTTTGGGGTCTGCTTTTTAATTACATTTTTCAAAGATGAAGAAATTGATGAAGGAAAGGAAAATAACAACGATTGACTGACTGGTCAGGTGGAAATATTAATAATAATAACAAAATAAAAACAAACAAGTAAACAATCGCACTATTTTGGTTTCTCACCCAAATTAAAAAACTTTAATAAATTCATTCAAAATTTCCTTAAGTTTTTACATTTTTTTTTAATTTTCCACACTTACCAATCCGTCAACCACGGTTTTTTCCTTTCCTTCAACAATTTCTTCATCTTTGTAAAAAGAAATTAAAAAAGCAATTACACCACTAAAAGGATATTAAATGGAGTACGTTTTCGGAAATTTTCTGTACTCTAGGTTTGGAAATAGTAGTTTATTATCACCATAGTAAATTTTGCAACATTGAAAAAAAAATATTTTTCAAATATTTATTTAGAAATCTTGAGATGCGGTCTGGTATGATGTAGGTTTCATAAAAACATTTTCTTTATCGTGCCAACGTTTCGTGTCGAGAGTGCCAGTGAGATTTTGCTATTTTTTGTTTATATACGTTGGATTTTGAAGTCTTTTCTATACCGACATCCTTCCCCACCCCTTCAAAACGTATATAAACACAAATTAGCAAAATTTCACTGGCACTCTCGACACGACACGCAAGAATGACACAATTACACAGAAGACAAACACTTTGAGTGAGTAGAAATACTTTGATTGAATATATAAAATATATTTTGCATTGTATAAATTCACTTTTCCACATCCAAAATGTAATTGTAATATGTAAACAATGTTTGTAAATCCCAGGCCCTGAAGATGATCTCAATAAAGATCGAAACGTTGGCCGTTAAAGAAAATATTTTTCTGAAACCTACATCACACCAGACCGCATCTCACGTTTTCTAAATAAATATCGATTAACGGTCACTAATCACCACATATTTTTCAAAGTTCTGCCTACGAAAACGCTTATTTCCTCAACGTTTCCAAATTTAGAATTGGAAATTGAACGTAGTTTTCAATGATATCAACGGATTTGCCCAAAACCTTTCTGTTTTGGAGTTATCTTGGTTTATTTGAAGTAAGGTCGTGAATCTTAAAAACTCAAAAAGAGGGGAATTACTCCGAAACTGTTGATATTCGGGCCATAGTGAATTAGGACCTTTTGGTTCCATTTTAAAAGTAGATTCTACTGGCAAAGTTTATACCACGAGTAGCCTAACACCCCTTGTGTACGAATAGAAGTTGCTGAAATAAATTATGATTTTAATAGAATTTTTTAATAGAACATAAGCCTCAGTTTTTGGAGTATTGGATAATGTAGAATATTGGCCAGCAGGTTTTTCTTTTTGCCTATGTGAAGAAATAAATAAATCACAATCCATGCAATTTTGATGTGTATGTGCTATACGCTTATACAATTCTTTTTCTATTTCTGTTCAACACATATTAATACTGCCCTAAACTGCTTCTACATACTTCTTCTAAAATTACTTCTTTTTCTTATAATTATTTCTATTTCTTCCTTCTACATATACTGACTACAGCCCTTAACGGTTTCCATTTTTTCAGCTTCACGTACTAAAATTTCACTCAATTGCTTCTATTTCTGTTGCTTCAAATTGGTTCATATGTTAGTATTTTGCTGCTACATGATATTGTTTCTATTTTGTGCTTCTACAAATACTGACTTCTGATCCAAACGGTTGTTATTTCCTGCTACACGTACAAACTCTTACCTGCTTCTAGTTGTTTCAATTCCTCTGTCCTACATATACTCTTAGTGTTACTACTGCTTTTAACTGCTTCTTCTTGTATAGTACAACTGCTTCTTATTTTTTAGGTTTTATCTTCTAACTAATCTACCCAAACTTTTTTCTATTATCGAACTGTAACATTCAAGCCAATACATCGAAATGCCCACACCAGTTCCAGTTTTCCACATATTAAGCTGGAATAGGTTAAATGTCCTTTTTAAAAAGATAGTTCCTACTCACAGTAAGTTGTTTTGCTACGATCCGGATTTCGAACCCTTAGCTCATCATCAGGTTCAAGGAGTTCTACAACCACGTCTCTCGACATGAATTGCCTATTTCATTAAGGCAATTCATCATTCATCATTGCAATTCATGTCGAGAGACGTGGTTGTAGATTGAACACCGCACTCACTACACCATTCATCATTTCTATAGGCTAAATGTTTTTAAAAAACATATTAACATACCCATTTGGTAGATGCAAAACTGCATTTAAACGCCATAACTAAAACTATTTTTCGTTCAAGCTGCTACGATTGCCAATTGCGTGCTATTAAAAAGTGTAAACTGGAAGATCCTGAAATTCTCTGTAATTGTGTCTGATCACAGTTTATACTTTGTACATTAACCCAGACGATATTGACAAATTGCTAAGGCTAAGTTCAATGAGAGACAATTACTAAAACAAACTGTTACCTGCTGTTTTATAATGTTCAACAGTGTGAAATCCCCTTGGACAACCTGGAAATTTTCTTTTATCGGGGTAAATCCCGTTTTAAAAAAAAAATGTATGTCGCTACGAGGGAAAACTGGTCATTTCCATATAGAATTGGCTCTGGTCCACTTTGTACAAGAGCTCGACCCTGATAAGAACAATGCTAACTGGGTTTCCACCTCACTGATTTCTATTCTTATGCAATACCTGCCAAGGCCTATTGTTCCTTTGGGATTTTAATGAAGAGAATTACCGAGGAGAGGGTGTTTCTTTTGGGCAACATAGTCAAGAAGAAGAAAAACACGACACATTCATTTCGATCTTGCACTGAATTTTTTTCCAACACAAAAATGATGTATTTCAAATTTTTTTATGTGGTGATTAGTGACCGTTAGTCGATGATTATTCAGAAATCGTGAGATACGGTCAGGTGTGATGTAAGTTTCTGAAAAACATTTTCTTTATCGTGCCAACGTTTTGACCTTTATTGAGATCATCTTCAGGGCCTGGGATTTACAAACATTGTTTAAATTTAACAAAAACATGTAGGATGTGAAAAAAATGAATTTACACAATACAAATAAATATTTTATTTTTAATTTTAAAATATTTGAAATATTTATTTTTTATATTCAAACAAAGTATTTCTACTCACTTCGATTGAATATATAAAAGTATTTATTTGCATTGTATAAATTCTCTTTTTTCCACATCCCACACGTTTTTGTTAAATTTAAACAATGTTTGTAAATCCCATGCCAGATGATCTCAAAAATTTCGAAAAGTTGGCTCAAAAAGAAAATGTTTTTTCTGAAACCCACGTCATGCCAGACCGCATCTCAAGATTTCTGAATAAGTATTTCAAATTGTTGATTTATACTCATGTTTCATCAACTAAATTTACCAATTTAATTAATTTTTAAAACGTCTTATAAACGACTAATTTGATGCATTATTTTTTTACATTAATAAAAAAATATGAATAATTTCACAAATATTACGTTTTCATTTCAGCAAAATGTTATAAAAGCATGAACCCATATTTGTGCATTACATTATCACTAATGACCCATTACAACCGACTAGGAAACAAGATAAAATGTCTGTTCAGTTTTTCTCTCTCTCATCCACACACTTATTTTCTCTCTATCTTACCAGTCAGCTATTCCGGCTTGCAATTGTATGTATTTATTGCTTCTACAAGTACGTTCATTGCTACCAAGGGTTCTAAATATTTCATTTTCTTCTGCTGCACGTTCTAATATTGCGTCTAACTGATTTTTCCTTTGCCACTATGCTGCTAATGTAACTTAACTTGTACTGCTTCTTTATCTTGCTTCTACATGTAGGAGCATGAAAACGACTGCTTCTAGCAACTTGGACGCGTACTGCTGTCTCTGTTTCTATCGCTCTATCACCCTCTCTCCATCTATCTCTCTTTGTTTTCTCTCTCTCTCCATCTCTCTGATTATTCTAATGTTTCTTTATTCTGTTCAATGTAAAGTATACTAAATTGGGTTACTATTGCGAAACAATGTTTATTTCCATCAGATCACTCATACCCAATTTTCCTAATTGCATTTAGCACATTATTAAAAAAAATTAATGAAATTCTTGTGAAATAACTTTGATGCGTATAATTTTGATATTCCGAGCAAATTTGTGACTTGTATAGCAATATAAGATTACAAGTTAACTTTTTCTAACAGCAGAAACATAGAACAAAGGATGCCTGCGAATCCTATTGGCCAAACTGACAGAAGAAGTGAAAGAATCAGTAGTGTTGTCTGCAAGTGTACAATCACTTAGGAGGTGTATTAGTAGAAAGCAGGAAAAATAAATACCGTTAGAAGCAATCATCAGTACGTACAAAAGAATATATTAGAAACAATGGGAAACAGTAGTTACAGTAGATTAAAAGTAGTTAACAGCACTTACTCGTATTTGTAACATCATAAATAGAAATAGTCAGAAGCAGTAATGACACTTCACATGTAGAAGCAAGGGATAGAAACAACAACAAAACAACAAGGAGTAGACGTAAAACAAGTTAGGGGCACTGATAATATGTGGAGAAGCAGAATGGAAACATGCAGAAATAGTAGTTCCACTACAAACACGGTGTACAAGATTTAAAACAACTCAGAATTGACAAACTAAATCAAACAAATTCTCAGAATTCAAAAACCATTTATTTAATGCAGTGTGAGGGTAGAACGGAGTAGTAACAGTTTCAGTAGTTGCATCAACAGTCTTAAAGCAATCAGGAGCGGTACTAATTGCGTGTAACAATAAAAATAGAAACTGTTGTACCAATGAAAGTACATGTAGTCAGAGGGAATAGAATCAGTAGTAGCAACTAAACTGGAATCAATTAGGAGATGTAGCAGTAGTAATAGTACACGTAGAAGCATATATTGTAGCATCATCTCTAATTGTACCAACAGGTGTAGAAGCAATTAGGAGATGTAGTAATAGTACACGTAGAAGCATATATTGTAGCATCTTCTCTATTTGTGGCAACAGGTGCAGAAGCAATTAGGAGCTGTAGCACTAATGATAGTACACGTAGAAGCATATATTGTAGCATCTTCTGTATTTGTAGCAGCAGGTGTAGAAGCAATTAGGAGATGTAGCACTAGTAATAGTACACGTAGAAGCATATATTGTAGCATCATATCTATTTGTAGCAGCAGGTGTAGAAGCAATTAGGAGATGCAGCACTAGTAATACTACACGTAGAAGCATATATTGTAGCATCATCTCTATTTGAAGCAGCAGGTGTAGAAGCAATTAGGAGATGTAGCAGGAGTGATAGTACACGTAGAATCATATATTGTACCATCTTCTGTATTTGTAGCAGCAGGTGTAGAAGCAATTAGGAGATGTTGCACTAGTGATAGTACACGTAGAAGAATATAGTGTATCATCATAGATTTGTACTAGGTTTTAGAGTGGCCGCTTCCACATTTACGTCATGAAAACACTGGAATCCGTTGCATTGTTATTGCAGGCGTATACACGGTACTCTAAATTAGCACCCAGTGCACCGGACCTATCCTTATCCGATGCAGGACACGTGAGCCGATCAAGTCCCGGACCTTTTAGGGATGGGGTACGAGTCTACCCAGGCATTTAACCCCCCGGGTCTTGGTCGCCCACCCTGCGTAATATGTATATACATCTGTATTTGTAGCAGCAGGTGTAGAAGCAATTAGGTAGTAGTGTTTGTGGCATTGGGATCCATACTATCTACAAACCTTAGGGAAGATAACAAAGTAAAGAAGAAATAGGAATCACTCGCTGGATACAAACCATGCAAAAACCTCCTTGTTTCGAATTGGAAACTGACACTTGAGAATGTTTAACAATTTAAGACATTTTACTTTTGTTCTGAAATTTGTTTAATTATTTTATAGGAGAATCCCATCTATTTTAGACATAAATTCGTATTTCAGGTACCTGATAGGAAAAATAATAACAATTTAAAGGAGAGGCCAATAAGGTTATAATAAAAACATCAAATTAATGTTTTTGCCTTTCTGTAAATTGTCTTTCCGTACCAACGAAACGTTTATATTGTTAAAAATTGAAATGTCATTTTATGGCTAGCTTAGCGTGATTGTACAGCATTAGCACTCAAGTGTTGAAATGAATCTGCATATTCATTTCACGATCGAAGCACCAGCGGCCTTTTGATGTCGGCCACGTACAGACTTAGATTGTACTTACGGTGGATCTAATTTCCATTTAATTGGATTGTTAACTAACAAAATGTAAACACACGTCTCGCCAAATAGTACGCCTAGTAAGTAATTTATTTACAATTCCGGTTTATGCGTATCGCTCCGCCGGAGGTTGGGCCTGATTTAAATTTTCAGGGATTTAACGATAAATTATAGACGTAGACAGTTCGTTACGCTGGGCGTTTTAATAATGCCGGGTCTAAATAGATTCCAATAACAGAATAGTTCACCGCATTATTAACTATTTGATACTGTTTGCTTCAATCAGCAGAGCAATACAAATTAGTTATATATGATCTGACAAATATTGCTTTTACGCAGAATTCAGATTATTTATAGGTCAATAACACGTTTGGAATAAGTCGAAATTTCGTTATTTATATAAACTTAACATTTATCTATTTCTATATGCACATAACTCCGGTAATTTGAATTTTGAATTTGAACATGTCGGCGGCAAAAATGTTAAAAGGGTTGGTAAATATTTGATACGTAACTCGTAAAGTTGCATACATTTTAACTGAACTATTTCCATATATAAATAGATAAATCGGTGAATGCTTAGATATAATTGGAAATAAACACATAAAAATAAATAAATTAAGACAGAAAATAAAATTAACGTTTAGCAGAAATCCATTACAGTTCGTGGTCCGATTGACCAATTAACTTTTTTCAATTAATTAATCTTTATGAAAGGTATTGGTTGAGATAAAGAAGATCAATGTCACGAGCGGGATTCGAACCCACGACCTTCGGCTAAATACGCCGCTGCTCTACCACTTGACTTCATGACTTCGATCCGATCTCTTTTCTCCATTGTCATTCTCTTTTTTCAACTCTTTTACCCAATTACACTTTTTGCCTGTCAGACTGTCTCTATATTTTTCTATCTCTATCTTTCTTCTCTCCATCCTTCACACTCTGTCTCTCTCTCTCTTTCTCTCTCTCTCTCTCTCTCTCTCTCTCTCTCTCTCTCTCTCTTTCTCTTTCGCTCTCTCTCACCCCTTGTCTTCAGTGATCTAAATTGTGTTTTCCAGAATGGACGAAAACAGATAGTGTTAAAAAACATTTTAATGAAATTGAATATGCACTAACACTCGGCAATGNTCTCTCTCTCTCTCTCTCTCTCTCTCTCTCTCTCTCTCTCTCTCTTTCTTTCTCGCTCTCTCTCCCCTCTCTATCTCTCTCTTCCTTCCTCCATTTCTCTACTCTTAGAGCTTCCTGTCTCTGTTGTCCTTTTATTCTATATTTATTTCTTTTCTTTTTTTTATCAGCTCTCTTTATTACGTTTGGGTGAGCCCTATGAGGACAGGTGGGGCGTAACCCATTTATACGTACCCACATGTTCTGTTCTAATAATTCATTAAGAAGTAATCTATTTAATTATTGTAAATTATATTAGCAAATTGATTGTAGTACACAAAAAATTATTATGATAAACAGAAAAAGGTTAAACATTTACATATAAACAGTCATTTGGACGAGTTAATGTGGCTTTTTTTGTCAATGAATACTACTTGGGAAAAATATCAATTTGTGAACTCGGCGTACCACCAGGAAGTTCACAAATTACTTAGAAATCGAGTAAATTGATAAATGGTTAACTTTGTATTCGGATTGAACAATCAGCATTGATTAAACTGAATAAATTAACAAAGTAGATAAGGGTTTATTAATTAAAATGTTAATATATCACATCCATAAAATTGATATTTAATGAATGATATATACATTTGTTCTTTGATTATGTGAACACATTTTAAAATCACTAAAAACGTTAACACAATATCTCAACCAAAACCTTAAAGATTAATTAATTGAAAAGAATTTATTTGGCCAATCGGACCACTAAACCTAATAGAGTTAACACAATGGTGTAATATTTTATGAATTTTCGTAAAATGTTAAATGTAAAAATATATCATGAAAGATGATCGTCCAGTCTCTTAGTTGACTGAACTGATGAGCCTTTGATCAAAATTCAACATCTTTAAACCTATTATTCTCGCTGTCAGCCAAGGACTAGACTCGTTTCCGTTGAACGACATCTTCAGTGTAATGTTTTTTTATTTTCTATTTTGCTGATGACAGTTTATGTCAAGGTATTCAAAGGGTCTTCAGACCTGGTAGTATTTTCCAATCTAAACGTCCGCCTCTTATATGGGTTTTTACGGTAGACCCAGTCGGCTACGTTATTATATTTCAAAATTTAGGTTTTGTATACTGCGGAAAGAAGAGAAATCTTTTTATTCTGTCTCTCAGTTTTGAGATTAAATGTGGACAAATTGGGAAAACGTTCTATTTATATATCGGTTCATTTTTTCTAAATGTAGAATGTCCGAAGTTATGGATTTTACATGTAGGTGAATTTTCATTAGGTTAGATATTATAGAAAATTTGAAGTTTAAACAACTATCAGTTCTTTAACTATTTCAACCTGACGATGAGCATTTAATACTTGAAACCCGGAACGTTGCAATAACAAAACTGTGAGAAGAACCATCTATACAAAAAGTTAAAGTCACATTTGGTTTAAAGATTTCTTTCCAATTTTACGAACTTCTTAGATCCAAATGTCGCATGACAATTTCAGGTATGTTTATAAGAAGAACAAATTGGAAAAAAATAGAAAAATACGTGCGTTTTTCCTAAGCAATTTCGCAAAATTGGGTTCACCCCTTAACAATTCCTAATACAAAAAATTATTTAACAAACGCTTGCAGTTTCGATTAGAATATTTTTTTATTTGAACTGATACTGGCTAAATAGTTCAAAAACTGGTGTAAGGCGATAATGATGATAGTGTAAATCTTCCTTTGAAAATGATTTTTTTCACATTTTTTGTTTAAATCTTTAAGTTTGCAATTTAAAGTAAGTGTAGTAGATTAAACACATTTCTAACCTTATAAACATTAAATTCACTACTTTTGTGGTACGCTTGACCAATTAATAATTTTTCATTTAATTACGGTTTTTAGTTGAGGTAAAAAAAGTCAGTGTCACGAGCGGGAAACGAACCCACGATCTTCGGCTAGATGCGCCTCTGCTCTACCACTTGAGCTATCGTGACCTCGATCTACTCGGACACTAAATTCCCATCTCAACACCACCTTTTGAATTTTCCCAATTCCAAAAGGTGGGGTTGAGATGGGACGTTAGCGTCCGGGTGAATCGAGGTCACGATAGCTCAAGTGGTAGAGCAGCGGCGTATCTAGCCGAATTTCGTGGGTTCGAATCCCGCTCGTGACACTGACTTTTTTATCTCAACTAAAAACCTTAATTAATTGACTTATAAGCATTAATTATTTTCATTCGCAAATAATACCACCGAAAATGTTTACTTTTTTTTCCTTCGAAGTAACAGATCGTGTTTTAGGCGGTCACTTTGTTTTTAAATAAATCTACATCCATTTTTTATTTGGTTTCTGTCACACCTTATGAAAAAACACTTGTTCAATGCTCCATATTTTGGTAGATTTTAGAAAGCTACCATAAAATCAGTCAAAACCAAAATAACATACGTTTTGTAGAATATCTAACTTTATTCTCACGAATAGAAGCTGTTCTCAGTGCAGCCACTAATGTTCTCAGTCTCGAAGTCCGACTAAAACTGTATAACATCTCAGCACTATTCACTTTTTAATATGTACTCCTCTCTTAGTGCCACAGGATTTGGCAAAGCAGACGCTTTTGACCTTTTGGTCTGGACCCTAGGTGATCCAACAATTTCAGCTTTATCACGATAGGCGCGAAAATGACTCAAGAAAGTTATATCCACTCCTGGGTTTACATGAAAAATATTCAGATGCACTTAAGGTGACCAATTGCAAGGTGGCCGAATTGCATCCTTGCAAAGCAAAAAACATTACAAGCATTTCTAACATGAACTTATTTTTAATCAGTACATATTCATTTGTTCACGTACATAATCAGTTTTAAAAAAATCTCTGATGCTAACATGGCATCTTCCTCATTTACTCTCTTTGCCTGAAACTCTCACTCGCTCTTCATCACTCTTTGTTTTAATCTCTCTCTCTCTCTCTCTCTCTCTCTCTCTCTCTCTCTCTCTCCCTCCCTCTCTCTCTCTCTCTCTCTCCCTTCTCTCTTCTCTTCTCTTCTCCATATAAAGTAATGGACATAAAGGGTAATTTTTGCCAAACCTTGTATAACAGTCTCTGATTACTCACACTTAGTTGCTATTAATGAATTTTGGTCATTATCTAAAAATTGCACTCCCTTAAAATATGTGTTATTTGTACTAAGGTTATGTATTATAAAATTTTATTGTTTGCAAAACCAGTTAGATTTTTCTCTCCCCAGAAACCACCAATTAAAAATGGGAGTTGATCCTATTGACATAATTAAAAGTAGTTATAGCTCCAGGTTTAAGGTAAGGAAAATAGAAACAAACAGTAGTGACAGTGCCAGAAAACGTAGGATGTATGAACTGAATCACTTAGAAACAATTAGGAAGATTATTTGAATGCAACTGGGCAGAAACAAAAAAAAAACTAGAAGCTCACTGACGCTTTTTGTAAATGGAAGGAAAATGATTACGAGAAGGGGTAGTAGCAGCAGGCATAGAAACCGTCTGAAGTAGTGGTCAGGACAAATAGAAAAACATAGAAATAATGAGAAGATTAGAAATACCAGGGGTAAAAGCAATTAGGAGCATGATTAGCAAAAGTAATAGAAACCGTTAGAAGAAGCAGTCTGGACATTTGAAGAAACGAGTAAAAAAAATTAGAAGAGGCAGTTACAGTAAAAAAGGAAGAGAAAGAAGCAATGTTAGTACATTGTAGCAGCAAACATAGAAACCGTTAGAAGAAACAGTCCGAAGATGTTGATGAAAGGAGTAAAAAAATGAGAAGAGGTAACTGCAGTAAAAAAAGAAGCGAAAGAAGCAATGTTAGTACATTGTAGCAGCAAACATAGAAACCGTTAGAAGAAACAGTCCGGAGATGTTGATGAAAGGAGTAAAAAAATGAGAAGAGGTAACTGCAGTAAAAAAAGAAGCGAAAGAAGCAATGTTAGTACATTTTAGCAGCAAACATAGAAACCGTTAGAAGAAACAGTCCGGACATGTTGATGAAAAGAGTAAAAAAATGAGAAGAGGTAGTTGTAGTAAAAAAAGAAGCGAAAGAAGCAATGTTAGTACATTTTAGCAGCAAACATAGAAACCGTTAGAAGAAGCAGTCCGGAGATGTTGATGAAAGGAGTAAAAAATGAGAAGAGGTAGTTGCAGCAAAAAAAGAAGCGAAAGAAGCAATGTTAGTACATTGTAGCAGCAAACATAGAAACCGTTAGAAGCAGTAATGAAGACATGTAAAAGCAAATAATAGAATAATTGGAAGAGCAGCGACAACCAAAGTAAAAACTGTTAGGGTTACTCTTTGTACGTATAGCAGCAGAAATACAAGCAGTAACACTGCCGTTATGTGTAGTTAAAAGAAGTAAATTCAACAAGAAGAGATAGGTAGTACACGTATAGGACCGCTTTCCAGCATTCACGTTCAATGCTTCTATCTTCCTGTTTACTTGCTTCCATTTTTTAATAGCTGTCCACCGTTTAACACCGTCCTTTGTACTTGTAACTTTTGCCATTCCTTCAAGTTGTACAGATTACTTCGTTATGATTTATTTTTTAATTTGCTATAATGTTTACTCGCTTGCTATTGCAATATTGTTTTTAGGTACAGAATTTTGTCTGTGGGCTGTACGTCCTGGCTAAAGTCGCGAAGTTAAAATTTTTAAATTTTTTTTTTCTCAAAACCCACCTTATAATCCTCTCCGATCATCTCTCACACCCACCATGTCCGTTTGTTTTCCAGCCATGTTCGCATAATTTTTTTGTTTCCGATTCGATTCCTTTATTATTACGCTTACAGAATTGACTGTTTTTAGTTTCAGATATTTTATAGAATAATATTTTTATTATTTAATGTTTAGGATTAAAATGGCGAGTAAATATACTCTCGCGCACGCGTTGTACATACCCAAATTGAAACACAACCCTTTCTCAATTTTTCTACCGTTTAGGTCGTCTATATCTAAGGTTATATAGTCCAAAATTTTAGAAGATTTTATTACAAGCTGTAATAAGACTTAAATTACAATAATAAGGTTTTAATTTTCACTACACGTTATATACCTGACATTATTATAAGCGCAGTTGTTTTTAGAGATGTATTGAAGGTAAACAAAGAATGTTGGTTTGGGAGCATCTGTGACCGCAACGGTTTACACGTTGACACGCCGCTCATCACTGTAAGGGAAAGGTCCTGGATTTGCATCCAGCGGCCCTGCATTCGAACCCGACATACATGCAAATGGCCTTTTTTCAAAAATATCGGCATTCCGTGGGTTCATATAACCTCGCCTTTACTATTAAAAAAATCCTTTTTTTCTCTTTAATATTTTTTTAAACTCTATTTAATTATATTATTAAGTTATTTCGCTTTAATTTAAAATACATTTTTGAACCTAAATGAGACTAAGATAGAAGATCATTAACATTTCCAACTTTTTAACAGTAGTAAGTTTCATTGATGAATAATGAAAAATGAACTTTTCCCTAATTTTCCTGCCCTGCTAGCTTGAAAATGTCCGGACGCGTTACGGTGAATAACGTTGCATACTTATAAATATAACAACGTAAATATAAAATTAATGTGTGATGAATAGTAAGCATCAATTTTATTGATTATTTGGAGATCGTGAGATGCGGTTGGTGTGACGTAGATTTTAGAAAAACATTTTCTTTATCATGCCAACGTTTCGATCTTTATTGAGATCACATTTCAATTTCATATATCAATTTCTGCGTAATTGGCGAAAACAAACACTTTGAGCCCTGAAGATGATCTCAATAAAGATCGAAACGTTGGCACGATAAAGAAAATGTTTTTATGAAACCTACATCACACCAGACCGCATCTCACGATTTCCCAATAATTATAAAATTAATTTGATTTTAATTAAACGACCTAAATGTTTGAGTCTATTTTTATCTAACCATTTATATCTTTTAGCTAGATATGAGGTTGGAAGCCGGTGTTTAGTTTAATTCACTAGTTCCTTTAAAATAATATAACATTATACATATACTTAGATTAGACTTCAGTTCTAAATTGCGGTTTTTTCCACCTTTCAGGTGCTCCGAAGGAGCGGAAAGCACGTTGAGCGGATATTGAAGTCGAGCCGCGAGCATGTCCAATTAGAAAAACTGGACAAATTGGCTTCATGTCGGGAAAACAGGCCTGCTGTTCCATTCCGGATTTATGCTCTTTCCAGTAACCCAGGCTGACTCAACCTTTTTAATCCGCTACTTCATAGAAAATTTATACATTATTAAATTGGAAAAGTTGTAAATATGACAACTGTGCAATGGCGACAGTCGTGCATCTTTCTCGGATCTCAAGGGGGAAGTCGTACGGTCACTTCTCATATTGCACGGAATTTGATAAAACTGTGCAAACGAATTTGCCTATTTCTGTGAGTATAAAAAATCTATAAATCTATATATTTACATATCCACCTTTCAACTTAATTTTTCACTGTGAAAAGTAATAGGTTAATACACTCAACTCTCAACAATCTCATTTATTTATTATTTTTAAGTAAGGTCTTGGTTGAAATTAAAAAGTTTGTGTCACGAGCGCGGTTCGAACCAACGAACTTCGGCTCAATACGCCACTGTTCTATCACTTGAGCTCATTAATTTCAACCAAGACCTTACGTAAAAAGAATAATTAATTGCAAGAAGTAATTTGGTCAATCAAACCACTAAACATGATGGATTTAATAAGGAAAACGAAATATAACTTCACTAACAGCTCCACTTGGCAACTCCATACGTCGCCGAGAATCGAATGCTCGTTACATGACATTTGAAAAAATGGCAAAAAGGAGAGAAAATTCGAAAAGTTGTAGGTTAAGATGGGTAGTTGGTGTCCGAGCGGATCGAAGTCACGATAGCTCAAATGGTTAGAGCAGCGGCGTATTTAGCCGAAGGTCGTGGGTTCGAATCCCGTTCGTGACACTGACTTTTTTATCTGAACCAATGCCTTAAATAAAGATTAATTAATTGAAAGATATTCTTTGGTCAATCAGACCACTAAATTTAATGGATTCTTATTTATATAAACAGGATAATGTGGCTGAGCGGTGTCAGTTGCCAAATGTTTACTTTATAAGTTCAATAGTTTTCGTTGTCCGCTTGACCAATCAATATTTTTCAATTAATTAAAGTTTTTAGTTGAGAAAAAAGTTAGTGTCACGAGCGGGATTCGAACCCACGATCTTCGGCTAGATATGCCGTTGCTATACCACTTGAGCTATCGTGACCTCGATCCACTCGGACACTAACTTCCCATCTCAACCTCACCTTTTGAATTTTCCCTCTTTTTTTGTTTTTGTTTTTTTGTTTTGCCATTTTTCAAATGTCGTGTAATCTATTTGATTCATATGTCATTTCATTTCATTTGTCGCCGAGAATCAAATAGATTGCACGACATTTGAGAAATGGCAAAAAAAACCTTAATTATTTGAAAAATTTCTTTATAAAGTTTATATAAATTTTTATTACAAAAAAGTGGAGTGATTAAGTTAAAACTTAAATTTTGTCAGTAGTGAGTGTATTAGTAATTTCTTCATAAAATCAACCGAAATGATTAATACTGCAAAGCTACATTCATGTACCTATTATGGAAAAAATATCTATTATTTTATTTATGACAATACACTTATGGTATGAATATTTTTTTAGGTTCATTGATTTTTCCCGGGAAATCCACACAAGGTGATTTCAAACATTTCAACAGTTTTTTTCAAGCATTCAATTAACATTGTTCCCTGAGGTGTTTCCATCAGATTTACTAGGGCGCCCGAGGGTTGCATACGCTGCATACATTCTCATAAACCGGGCTCGTTTTTCTATCGGCCCGTCCGCGTCGCCGGGGAATGATTTTGTTTACGACTCCGCGGGTAAACAGGGTGTCGAAACGTAACAGTATAGTATGGGATGGATGTGAGCTTCTTCTTCTCCTTGCCCGTTACCGCTGAGTCTCACCGCAATAAATTCCAATCCCGGTTTACCTGAGGGATGTAGCTAGATACCCGAAAGGGTGGGTGCAGTCCCGAGAGGCAGACGGCTTTGTTGTATAATACGATCACGCCCTTCCAAACTCCATCCACAAAACCTGCGCCAAGGTTCAATCCCTTGACCCGGGATAAAACCTTTTATCAAATAATTTATAAAATCCTTATTAACAGTAGATCACGGTATCGCTTCGTTCGGAAAAGTACTGCATTTATTTTAGAAAAATTCCTATAATGACAGTGTTATTTAAGGTTAAATTCATGTATCTCCACATATTTCAGGTATCTTTCCTCTACGACCGCATTAAATTTACCTTTAAAATGATGTCAAATAAAACAATTTGTTATAAAAGGTGTTACTAGAGTTGTAAAAGAGCAATAATAAAAAACCCCATCCATTCCAGATGTCTCCATAATACATTAATAAATATAGATTTTACCATACAAAAGCATTACAAGTAACAAAAATAGTTATACACAGAAATAAATTATTTTGGTATTAATTGTTTTAAAGAATTGAAGCAAGCAAGTCATTCTTTTACATTACGTTTTATAAAAATTTAACTCATCTGGCCATTATCTCAGAATGATGACTTTTGTTTTATTTTGATTGTGTACCTTTTTCTATTTATGATCTTAATATTTATCGCGACTTACATTCTTTGTATTTTATAATAGCTCCTTTTATTCCAACAAAAACAACAGGTAAGTATTGTTTTCGTCGAGTCGTATTCCTAGGTTAATTGTTTTAGGCTTCTGAAAAATTTTAAATATACAAAATTCTTTCTAATATGAGAAAACGTAAAGCTAAAAAAACTTGACTGAGAACAGCAGATGAGAACACTCTGGTTCAATGGACTCACAGCGTTGTATGGTATTGCAGACAAAAACCTACGGCAACAATTTAGAAAAACTATTCATATTATTTTTTAATAAATTAATTTCGACCAAAAATATGCAAAAATTTAATAAAAATAAATGCGAATCCTTTGAAGGACATTAAAAAAGACAATTGAAGAAAGTAAAAATACTGACAGGGGTAGAAATTTTGTATATTTAAAATTTTTCAGAAGATTAATTAAGGTTTTAAGTTGAGATAAAAAAATCAGTGTCGCGAGCGGGATTCGAACCCACGACCTTCGGCTAGATACGCCGCTACACTACCACTTGAGATATCGTGACTTCGATCCACTCGGACACTAACTTCACATCTCAACACCACTTTTTGAATTTTCCCTCCTTTTTGCCATTTTTCAAATGTCGTGTATATATTTGATTCTCGGCGACAAATGAAATGGCCACGGAGAGCTTTAGTGAAGTGTACTTCATTTTAACTTATTAAATTCACTAGTTTTCGTGGTCCGCTTGACCAATTAATATCTTTCAATTACTTAAGGTTTTTAGTTGAGATAAAAAAGTCAATGTCACGAGCGGGATTTCATTTGTAGCGTCATAATAAAAATAAATGCAAATCTTTTAATGTCCTTTTAAGAATAATTATTCAGAAATCGTGAGATGCGGTCCTTTTAAGGTTGTGCTCAAAATAATGCATTAAGAACAAAAGAGGCGTTGCGATTGAGATACACGCTGTGTGACTGTACGTGACGTGTGCTTGCGTCGGGCAGATGTGTACACCTTACCAAAAGTGGCAAGTCGTCATTAGACTCAAATTTCTGTAAGCATGTTGTATTTATAATTAATTATTCCATGGGATTTTAAGTCCCAGATTGAAATTTATTTTTCATTTCATTTCAGTTCCCGGATATCGTCACGTACGAACTAGAAAATCTGACAATAGGTAGAATATAGAAAATATTCAATTTTTGCACACCTTCTTCTACTTCAAATACATCTACTAATTCAAAAATTAATTAATTGAAATCAACCAAATTATAATTTAAACAACCAAACCTCACTTCAAGCTGTTTATAAACAAAATGGTAACAAAAGAATATATGTTTTATTTTACTTTTGCCATTCGGGACAAAATAAAAGTTTATTATTATTTATAGTACAGTATATTGGAAATGAAAGTCTTCACAATTTGTTCAATGGCAAAATGTTAAATGGTTAATTAATTAGTTTAGTTAGAACTGGTCTAAATTTGACAATAGCCACGAACAGAATGCAGCCTAAGAGGATTTGCCCTGATTAACACCCAATATTAATTATCCCTTTCAAAACGCAAATGGTTTTGATTCCAAGGGATTGGCAATTTTCAGAAGTATTTCATCGAATCTTATTGTAACTCTACTGTCGTAAAGCGGTTGCGCAAGCCGACTTATAGGGTGTATACTGTTGTCACGCAATGAACAAGGCCTTCAGAGGCAGTTCTCCCAATGTAGATAAACCGTTTGAATAACTTTGGAACAACACAATCCTTTTATACAGGAATAAGTAGTCCTTTTAAGGAAATAGAAGAATCCCTGATTTTAATAAAAACACCTCGCTTTCACATTAACGGAAAATCTTCTTCCACGGACACCCTCGGTGAGCTTAGAACTCCTTCAATAAGAACATACGGGTTGTTGTAATAAAAGATGGTTTGATTATTCTGGATGTTTATTTGTATTCAGATCGCCAAGCCCCGAGTTGCAACTTTTTCCTAAATTGTTCGATCAATAAGTTTTTTTTCTTATCGTTGAAAATTCAGCGACGACAAGGCAACACACAATCGGGCTTACTTTCATGCTCATTTCCTTAAATTACAGTTTCCAGTTCAACTCCTACACGAGTTCCGATGTCAACTTTTGCCCTTTGTGCTGCCTTCTTGTTTAACTTGGCTTAGAACTTAGTAAATGATAGAATAGCCGAAATACTCTATTTGCCATGTGAAAACAAACCATGTTCAACACGTAAGTCACAATTATGTTTTAACTGTTTTAAAATTGTAATCAACAATAAGGTACTGTCCGTTCTGTACACAATCATTTAAAAAAAGAACAAATTTTGAAGCGTCTTACAGCAAAACAAACGAGAATTAGCACACCCACGACAATCGTTAATTATACGTTGATACATAATTAGATTGTTTAACTTATAAACAAGACATGCGGTACTAAATAATTAAAAAATTAAACAGTTTACTAAGTAATTAAGGTTTTAGTTGAGATAAAAAAGTGAGTGTCACAAGCGGGATTCGAAACCACGACCTTCGGCTAAATACGCCGCTGCTCTACCACTTGAGCTATCGTGACCTCGATCTACTCGTATTCTAACATCCCATCTCAAACCCACCATTTGAATTTTCCCTCCTTTATGCCATTTTATGCATATTTGCAGGCGTATTTGTCACGCTACCGAATGTGGGTTGAAATCCCGGTACAGACAATAGCTTCTAAAAAGTAGAAAGTATTCTGTACACATTTCGTCCGTGATATCTAATAGGTAAGTTAGACGTTAAGACCTCCAGGACGACAATTATTACATTTTTTATTGTCCCTTTTATTAAAGCCATCTCCACTCATCTCGGAATAGACCGAATTTACTTTGTTTCACGGTTGCGTTGTGCGTCTTTTCTACTACAGCGAAAAGTGGGACCATAGTTGTTATGTGTTGGCTCTGTCTCGTCGCAGAATACGCGTACATAATTTTTTCTAAAATATTCATTTCGTCTACAGTGCCCTGTTGAGAAACCTGCTCGGATTCTTTTCCTTCTTACTTTATTGTATTTTTCAGTTTCTTTCTTATCGAATCTTGCTAGGAGATTCTTGGACTGTAAACGTCTTACTCCTGTCAGTAGTCATTCTCTAGGTACCTCAACACCTTAGAGATATAGTGTAAAATAACAATCTTATATTTTCTGAATCTTCATTTCTTGTAATTAGACCGACGCGTTTACACAACACAATAAAGAAGAATTCTCTTAGCGCAATGGTCTATTAATTAAAGAAGCTGCCACGAGATGAACATCTCAAAAGAGCTTATGTTAAACATAAGCCGCTTATCTTTTTCCCGGGCCTGGAGAGAGTTTGAAATAATTAATTAAAACAATGTGCAACCCCCCTAGAGATTATTTTTTAAACTTTCAGACATAAGGACTTGAAAGGGATAGAACAGAGGGAAATCTTTTCAAACTTAGAACTGGATGAACTCCGCATCTGGGAAGAATTCAAATAAGCTTCGGCAAAGGCCAACAGGTGGAAAAGTTTACAGAAAGTCCAACTCCTCATCCGATCAGGGGATTTACATTTCGTGAGAGGGCAAGAGGGGGGCGGCTTTCTGAATGTAACTTTTGAAAATACTCGGGTCAGAAGGAAAAGAGCCGTCGAATTAAGAATTCTACGGACCAAAGAGCCCAACTCTGCATTCCTCAAGAAACCTCTTATACTTCTCTGCTTTTTTTGACGTTCATTATTTTCTTAAAGGTTAATCTTCAGTGGCGTCAATAACTTATCGATTTATAGTACAGGGCCATACTAAAAAGATTAAAAAGTCATTTTGTTAAAAGTAAACCTGGTTTGCCATTCCGATAGCATTTCGTGGATGAATCAATATTAGAAAAGTTGACCAGGGAAAGCTCCAGTGCGACGTTTCCTGATTTTTACCCCGCGCGTTATCAGATATCAAAAAAAGCGTCAACTTTTATCCATCGTTGCCGGATACGGAACGTGGTTTATCACACGTTGGATGGAATTAATAAACGGTCATATTATGAAAATGTATTCACCGCCCCTGGCCGAAAAAAAAACGACGAGTTCATAAATATGTATAATAAAAGACCGGTAGCGTTGACGGGTTTAAGATAAGGGCCAATATGTGTTCGGTCCCAATCGAGTGGCTAAATAGTTCTAAATTACAAAGACGCTCAGAACCTTTTATCTTCCTACACTACCGCCCTCATTTGGGCCATCTGTCTTTTTCAAAGTCGATGAATTTATGTGCATTGTTCGTTTTGCTTTTTCGCCCTTGTCTGTTTGTAACAGACCGGAGGAAAATTAGAAATCCAATTATTGGACAATGTTGTATTGGTAACGAGCGCAGTAACAAGGAATTGTTTGTATCTAACAATATATTTCCTGGTGCCGCATTTTTTCCCCGGTGGGCGGGCTGGGGCTCTCCTCTTCTGCCCGGGTGGGGGTGTGGTAGTAAGTACTTTGTGCTAATGGTGAAAACCATGGGCCAAAAAAAAAATATATATATATATATTTAAACTCTTGTCACTTAAGTTCCACATAAATATTTTTAAAATCAGTCAATCTTCGATCTCATTATGTCTCTCTGTTCTTACATATGTTTGTATTTTCTTGTGTCAAAGCACATTCTGATTCCCCCTACACTCGCTCACGCTCTCTCATTCTTTCTCTCCCTCAATAGATATTATATATGTATCTATCGTGAATTTCCTGTTGAGAAATTACTCTACAGTAGTAACCTTCGTTATAGTCACTGTAACTATCATTCACGCTCTCTTTCCACCACTCTCTCTCTCTCTCACTCTCTCTCTCTCTCTCTCTCTCTCTCTCTCTCTCACCCATTCTGCTCTTTCTACACTGATACATAAAAGAGGTGGCCACCCTCGTATTTTTTAGTAAATACTTGCCATCGAACCATCTCGACTTAGTGGCATATAAGAAACAACTTCTTCTCACATCACATTGTCGAAGTATCGTGCAACTATTAGGGAACCCTCGATGAAGATCAAGTTGGTGCGACCTTCCGTAGAAATGCCCGTCCAAACCATAACACCACTACTTCCATAGCTTCTCCGGGGTTAAAATATTGCCGGGGGTTATCGCTCTTCTCCAAACCCCCTCTCGGCCGTCAGAAGACCTCAAAGAAAACCTCGACTAATCCAAGATTTTAAACCAATCTTGTTCAGACGAATTGATGTGATTTCTTGCCAATTTTGACCGAGCTGATATATGCCTTGTCAGAAATTCTGGATCAGTGGCAGGCCTTCTCGCATGTAATCCAGCTTGTAAAAGTCTTTACCTGCGACATTATTATTTCTAATTTGTTGAAGTCGTTGCTTCATCTCAACAGCGCTAAAACCCCGGTTACATAGCATTTCGGAATAATAAGACAATCAACTGTCTGGCAAAGCGATGACGACCTGATCCAATGACAATGAGAAACCCTCCAGGATCTTGGTCGTGATGGAAGACCCTTCGTAAGTTGATCTGGGAATGTTAAGCACCCTGGCCACATTCGTTTGATTTATTCCATTTTCCAACAACGCTAGATTCTAGGCGAACCTGTATAATTTAAAAGCATTACTACAACTAATTTAAAACTTAAAAATAGTACAACTTAATAAAATCGAACCACCGGAAGAAAGAACCTTAAACAATCTATTCAAAAAAACTATTCAAACAATAATTTACAAAACCCAATTGTAAACAGAAATGGCAGATTTTATCTGTCTTTTATTTACCTTTAATTTTTTTTAAACTGAGTAAATAGTTTTGTAAATCAATGGAGGATTGTTTTGTATTTATCAACTATATTTATCGCTATAGGTTTTCCTGCGTATCTCACTCCTTCAATTCTTCAAGCTCTCTCGCATCTTCATATTTTATTTTTTCTCATTTTCGGCTTACAAGAAAACGAAGAATTTTTTGTTGAATAACAATTGAAAGGTATTTGATGTTTAGCTTTACGGCGTCGTTGTATGAGTAATATTTGTGGTTGGCTCCTCCCTTGACCTTATAAGCACTTGTCCCTAAGAGAATAAATGTTCATATTGCTCTTTGTTGTTTAGTCAGGCAATACCCTCATACCTTCCTCTTTGAGTATAAGCCTGTGTGGATTCATAAATAACAAAGGTACCGAGAAGGAGGAAATTGATTTATCAAAGGCGCCTCTACGGCTGGCGGGTGAATTATGTAAAACAATGGCGGTGTTAATTCACGCCGAGGCCGGTTCATTTTTAAACTTAACTTAACACAAGAGAGATAGACGTGTTGGGAAATTATGGGAAGAGACGTCAGATTGATCCCGCACCCATGGGAATTAATAACAGCAGTCATAATGAAAAATGAAATGCACGCCTTCTTGAAAAATTAAAATTACGATAACAACTGCTATAAAATAATTTCTGTCCATGAAAAACGTGTACATCGATTCAACTCAAATAGCTCATTCATTTGAAAATCTAACCAAAATACGCACTTCATGATAGATCAATTGAAACAAGCCAAGTAACTCAACAAGAAAGTAAACCATTGATCTACCGATATCTTTATTGTCTGAAAGAATTAAATTAATTAAGACCATAAGTAAATTCCATCTACACTGTTTATCATATGAGTCTTACAAAAAAATTTACTTTTAGGGGGCTAATACATTTTTATGTATACGTGTATATACTGCGTATGTATCGTTTAGGCCTATCTATCACGCTCTCTCTCTCTCTCTCTCACACACACTCTTTTTCTCTCTTCAATCTTAAACTGGCTTTACCTTGCCGTCATTCTATGAACAAATTATTTAACAGCAATCATCATACTTATTCTCTCTTTTCTTTTCGTTTTCCCTCTATGCAACTCAATCTCTCTCACACTCTCTCTCTCTCTCTCTCTCTCACTCTCTCTCTCACTCACTCTCTCACTCACTCTATCGCTATCTATTTAATCTATCTATCGATCGATCTCTCTAGCTATCCATCCATCTCTCTGTCCATGTATCTACCTAACCTTCTATATCTATCTGTCTATTTATCTATCTATCCTTCTATCTGTCTATCTATCCAGTCCTCTATCGATCTCACTATCTAGTCATCTATCTATATATTTATCCTTTTTTCTATCTAGCCATGCATGTATCTATCTACCTATCTGTGTATCCATCTATTTATTTTCTATATGTCTTTCTATCTATCTATTTACCTACCTATTTCCCATCTCCTGTCCATCTGTCTGTACGTTAATTTTTCTATTACTTTATCTGTCTATCTATGTATATATCCATCTCTACCCAAAATGTAGTTGGACGGAAAACCATCCAGTATAACAGGAATTTCTCTACAGCATCTTCCACTTAGTTACTTTATCTCTCCCTCTCCTTCTCTTATTCAATCTTTCTATTTTCTCTCTTCTTTCTGTTTTTCTAATCTTTTAACTTATTTTCTAGTTAACGATTCACAGTACAATTTTGTTTAATGCAATATTTTACAATTTTTAATTCTGTGGCAGTTATCAATCAATTGTGTAAACAATATAAATCAAAAATCGTGAAACGTTGAATTAAAGTATATGGTAAAAAGGAAAATAAGTGAAATTTAATGAGATAGAATAACAATTAAATCTGCTAATCATGAAACTGGCCAAATCGATATGTTTGTCGATATTCAAAATGTGCTTTTAATCATGGTTATTACGATCAAGAGGGTCATGGTTCACCACATATATGTTAAAAATCTTGGTTCAATTTAAGGGTTATGGTAAAGGTAAATTTCAGCTCAAGAGACTCTCTCTTTCTCTCTTCAATCTTAAATTAAGTTTAGCTTGCCTTCATTCTATCAACAAATTATTTAATTTTATATCATCATTTGCATATCTATTTATATCATCATAATTTTATATCATCATTATTTAAATTTATCATCATTTGATGACCTAGAATAACGATTCATTCTGCTAACCGTGAAACTAGCAGGACTTAAGTGTTTGTCGATATTCAAAGTGTGCTTTTAATCATGTTTATCACGACAAAGGGGTTTATGGTTCACTTTATGATGTTAAAAATTATGGTTCAATTTAAGGGTTTATTATGGTAAAATTTCAGCTCAAGAGACCTTACGTTTTTGCCATTGAAATTAATGATCATTTGTTAAAAAGTTACGAAAGAAAACATCCTAAATCTAGTGCAATTTTAATTTGTGCACGAGATAAATTAACAAAAAACAAAATTTTGATCAATCAGATTGCATGATAATAAAACTATAAAACCATATGTTGAAAAATACGCGTGCACGACCAGGAAAAGTACAAACACGAAGAAGTCCGGCGATGACATGAGTTCATCACAACACAAACCCCTCATTCAAATCTCACAATTTTCATTATTGATAACACTGAAACTGCGCTCTTCTCTTAGGTCAGAAGATTCTTTAAAGTTTGGAAATTAGATTTAAACAAACTAAACGGTCAAGATTTATAGGGGTTGTCAAAAGCGAATTGGAGAACGTCGTCTCGCCCACCTTGTCCACAATTAGTGTCAACTTATTAGTCAGGGAAAACTAATAAGAGGTTGACAATATATGCCTTCCCCAACTAGAATTCTGCAAATTCGCCATTATAATTGGACAACGATTGCTATAAACATTAATTTAAAAAACCTAAATTTTTTGTCTCTGTAGTCTTTAATTTTGATAAAGATTATCTAAGGACTCGGTTTTGAAGCGTTTCTCGCCTTACACACGCGAACAATGTGGATTAAAATTACTCCATAGAGATCGTTGGAAGACCGAGTGGAAGTAATTAGAAGAAAGGTACGAGTGAGATAGATGGGTGAATAAAACCTGCCTGAGGATATCTGTATTGTTGTGCGGTTGTCGTCAAAGAAACATAAGGTGGGAAACATGCAACAATGCCATTACACTTTGTTTTCATAGGGACTTCTTTTGTTTGTTGTCTTTAGAAACATTCCTCCTACGGTCGCCACTTCCCGTAGTCTGTGTTTACCGATACCGAGCAAATAAATACAATAGCTATTATGATTACGGAATGAATCAGCCATTTGTAGAATTGTACTGTTTACAATTGAACTATCTCAGCTTAATTACCATCTTAACTAAAACTTTAGCCAATAAGCCCAATCTAACAGACAATGTTCAACTTTGTTCAACTTGTCCAAACACTCCAATTTTACTGAAGTGTCTTCTTGAAAGTCAAGGTTCACACCAGAAGTTAAAGTAGCGCACGTTCAAAACGCACGCACTCGCGCGCGCGAACAAATCCGAATAATAGAGAGAGAGAGAGAGAGAGAGAGAGAGAGGGGAGAGAGATTAACGTTTTATTTACTAAAATATGCGCAAAAGTAAGGTCTCTACGGCCTTTCTTACACTTAACGTGTAATTACAATTAAAATAATTGTTATAGGGAGCGTCGGCGGCAGCAACGGTTTAGGCGTTGACACGGCGCTCATCACTGTAAGGTAAAAGTCCCGGGTTCGAATACAGCGGCCCTGCATTCGAACCCGACATACTTACAAATGGGATTTTTTTCAAAAACACCGGCACCCCGAGGGTTGATATAACCTTTGCTGTTGCGAACCCTCTTTAAAAAAAATAACGTTTTATTTTAAAAGAATTACTAAGTTTTTTTCTGTGTTTTAGTAGATGAATTAAGTAAATAGCTGTTCTAATATTAATCTTATGGATATTGCATTCAAAATTAAAATTATGAAACATGTAGGAAGGGTTTTTAATTTGTAGTATATTGCAATAAAAAGTTTGCTATGGAGTAGTTTTGTAAGTCTTTTATTTTTAACATTGTTAGTATAAAAATTTAACATATATTCTAGAATCATATTTTAGGTTAAGGATATTACGGATGCACGTATTTTATGCTTTTTCAAGTTTATTTTCTAAAGTATAGTTGAGATCACTCATGACGACTAGGTTGTACTGAATATATGTCGTTACTGAAGAATTAATTAGTTTTAAGGTGATATCAGGTTTTTTGTAGGGTAATAATTTTTTATTGCGTACATATTTGTGTATATTTTTTCAACTATTTTATCAATTTGTGGTTACCACGATAGAGTGTTAATTATGGTGAAACCAAGATAATCCACATTGTTTTCACAAGGAAGGTTTATACTATCAAGAGATATTTGTAAGCTTTATTCTGTTAATGAGCAGAGAGTGACCCATTATAGTGGCCTTACATTTTGATGGGTTAATTTTTAGTCAATGTAAAATTCTACAGTTTGTTAAATGTTTTAAGTCATCATTAATTTTAGCAATATTAATATTTTTAATTTCAGTTTTGATGTAGTAGATACCTAAATCATCTGCGAACATTGAGTAATTATTAGCTTTATTCATTTCGATATGATGTTACGTCTCATCATATATTGAAAATAATAATGCAGACAATGTAAAACCTTGGGGGGCTCATCTTTCTATTACACACCACTCAGATGTATTTCCATTTATGGTTTTTATGTATTGGGGTCTGTTTTTGTTTTGTTTTGTTTTTTTTTAAATACGGCACCAATAATTATATTATTTATTGAGGGAGAGAAAATCTCTGTGTGTGTGTTAGAGAGAGAGAGAGAGAGAGAGAGAGAGAGAGAGAGAGAGAGAGAACGTAAAAACTGATAAAAACATTTTATATGGAGTTATTTATAAGTATTTATTATTAAATGTGGATGTCTGAAATTCGGGCAATTCAATTCTGCATTCAAGTCAGCATGCATTTTATAAGAATCGTTTAATTGAACAATCTAGATATTTTGACATAACCGACAACAAATTTTCTCTCCGCTTAAAGACATGTAAGAGGAGTGAGTAGAGGGGTTCAGGAGAAAAGCAAATATACTTAAGGCCAGAAGCGTACTAATACTTCAACCTTACAAGTCAAAGATAGATTCCATCAAAAATCTGGTAGAATTAACTCGCAAACTAATGAAAATAAAAATACTGACTATAATCACGACTATGATGTAGAGTATGCACAAAATAATTTATATTTAGAATATACAAAACGTGCAAAGTGAGATGTAGAAAGAAAGAAAGAAAGGGAGAGAGATAAAAGGGTACATGAATGTATGTCTATAATAGCCTCGAGTACAAAATATATTAATTATATAGTAACCTATAACTCCTCTGCCCACTTGTAAAATTTCAATTCAATTATTAATATGAAGTTGTATTGCACGTTCAGTTAAATAATGGATGTTGTTAAATAATGAGAACATGCAGAAATAAATCCCTTACATGGAAGTACTTGTGGGAGGGGAACACTATCGTTCACCCACTCACAACACAATGTCTTAAAAAGAAAACATATTCAAATAAAGAGAGTTTGTACAAAAATGTAAACAAGAGCAATATATAATAGATATATTTTATTTACGAGGATAATGTTTTATATTGATTAAATATTATTAAAAGTTTCTCAAATAGTCTCGTTAATCTGGATTTTAAGTTTGTGGTCAGCATATTGAAATTATTTATCTTCTAGATTCTTCGATTTTTTTCTTGCGTTAATTACAACTTGTCTAAAAGTAGCCATAAACATCCTTAAAACCCCTTTCAAAACTTTGAATTGACCCAATGAATCGAAAAACGTGAATCGCGGTTCTGCTACAATCATGCAGATATTAAGCTCGAGAAAAGAAAGGTTTAAAACATTTAGTTTGTGGTTCTGGTCTCTGACTCCGAAATCAAGTAAATTTTTTTATTACGTCTCCTCCTGAATATATACCAGTCACGACAAATGTGCTTTAAAGGATCGTTAACTTTTCCTACATGATTTTTCGATAGATGTCTTCTTGTTTTGGGAAAATCGGTCTTTTCGGACACGATGCAAATTTTTTCATGGTTATGTTTATTTAACACATTTACAGATTAGACGAGAGCACAGCATAAATGTTTTTGGCGCAAACAGATTTACGAAAGCCAGAAAAGCAATCAAAACTCTTACACGTTTTATAAGGCTGACGTAGTAATTTTATGTTGTTACCTGTTTGTCATGACAGTAAATTTGAAACTTAATTCTGTTGGGAGGAAACTAGAGGAGCAACATGCTGTTCTGACTAAAAACACCCACTATGATAAACCGGTCAAATTATTCTTCTACACTTTAAAGCAAAGCCAAAATAGAAGAAATAAACTCGGTTGTGTTAAGGTTCTAGATTTTATCGTGTGTAAAAGTTAGCATATGTTATACTGTCTTGCAGATTTATAAAACTAGTACGTCTTTATTGCTTCAAGAATACTGATTCCGTTTTGGTTCAATAAATTATATACGTAGAAATATTATGCACTACTGTTGAACTGTATAAGTCCACTGAAGTATAAATTATATCAATAATTTACGTTTTGTCAACAACTGGAAAACATTCCGGTCCTATTTGTGTACTCGTCTAAAATAGATCAGGGAGAGGAATATCGATTTGATCAAAATCGACGTCCTATGTCAATAATGGGTGACTCAATCACTCTTGGCTTTTAACGAGAAATACATTAGCTCTCGCCTAGGTGAAACACGATAGGACTTATGATACACGCTAACCAGCCTAAATAAAATAGTGATAATTTGTAAGGTATTTTGCGTTTAGGTACAACTCAATCACGTGGGCCTTCCATACGAAGCCAAATAACTAAATAAAACTTGCAAACTATTAACAGAAATGATAAACCTGGGTTGAGCGTACTGATTAACTTGTTTAAAAGATTGTTCTTACAAAAGTCCTTGATTTTCAACAATCCGGATTTCGTGCATAAATGCGCATCATCAGCTTGAAGGAGTTACAAACATGTTCCAATGGGAAACTGGTTCTCATTTAATCCCGCTCCATTTTGAACGTGCAGAAAACATGAATTTATAATACAACGAAATATTGTCCTAATAAGTACTCTAAGGAAAAAAATCACCTTTGTTAAAAACAATGGATATCAAGAAATAGTTAACGACAGGTTGCTAGTAATCTATTTGATTCCCGGCGACAAATGAAATGGCCACGGAGAGCTTTTAATGAAGTGTGCTTCATTTCTAACTTTAATTAATTGAAAAGAATTTATTTGGTCAAGCGGACCACGAAACCTAATAAATGTTCTATATTGTGAAATTGAGATAGAGTGAGAGAGCAAGAGATTGAGTGAGTGTGTGAGTGTGTGTGTGTGTGTGTGTGTGTGTGTGTGTGTGCGTGCGTGCGTGTGTGTGTGTGTGTGTGTGTGTGTGTGTGTGTGCGTCTGTGTATGTGTCTGTGTCTGTGTGTCTGAGTCTGTGTGTCTGTCTGTGTATGTATATATATATATATATATATATATGTGTGTGTGTGTGTGTGTGTGTGAGAGAAAGAGAAAGAGAAAGAGAAAGAGAGAGAGAGAGAGAGAGAGAGAGAGAGAGAGAAAGAGTGAGAGAGTGATGGCGAGAGAGGAAGAGTGACAGAAAGACAGATGGGAGAATGTGTGTGAAATAAAGATAGATGTATGTAGAGATAGATAAATATATAGAGAGATAGTAGATTGAGAGAAGAAATTTGAGAAACAGCGAGACGTACTTCAAAAAATGTACTGGATTAACTAACTGGACGCCCACTCTCTACGACTCGTCCAAACGACTTAACCCTACCAGACTTTAAAAACAACTTTCTGTGATAATACTGTGATGGATATTTTGTTCGTGTATATTGATTTTATTGGGTTTAATTACATTGCAATCGTTCGTTCAAAAATTTTAACTCGCGCTGTTTTCCTTTTGAATTTCAGCATGACAAGGTTTGGTACGGCGGAGTGGAGGATGGGAAAAAATAGGCTGATAGATCAATAGATAGACATATCTACATAGAAGCGCTAGTCGACCTAGGTTCCCAGCATGTCAAGATAACAGACTCAAGGTGTAGCACGTGTTGGAGAGGTGTCGCAGCTTGGCCCCGTATAGGGTCCGAAATGGAATACTGCCGGACTATAGGAGAATACTCGAGAGCATGGCAGGGAGTTTAAAGAAAAACTTTTTAGGTTTCTGAGAGATATTGGAATAATGGGTTGTATATAGTGGGGGGGGGGTATTTATTTCATAGGTTAAAGTTTAAGTTAAGTTTAAGTTAGAATAGTTAGTATGCTGGGCGGCTGTGCAGCATATCATCTCAAGGCTCCACCGCTGCTCCGCCAAGCCCCTCCGACCCGATTCTAGACAGAGGATATGCATGTGTGATTGGGTTTGTATATCGAAGTATGTAGGTATTTATTGTATGAGTGAGTGTGAGAATGACTAGTTTTAGGGAACGTAAGGGCGCCGAAATGACCAAAGAAGTCGATGGCGCCCGATCAGAGCCCAACCTCAGAGTCGCTCAGGCACCAAGGTGGGTGACTCCCCCTAATCTATCAGGGAGAGGCCAGAGGCCTACTAGGAGGTCTCGTAATTCTATTTTCTATTTTTCTACACCACTTCTTTTCTCAGTAGCGAATAAATTTTCGTAAGTTATTTAATTGTAAATAAAATTAAGAAGAGTTTTGTCATGTTTTGATCTGTTGGTATGTTTTTTCGTCTTGTCAACAGTTTACCAGCGTATCTCACTATCTTCTTTTCTGTCAGCCTGTTTATTCTGTTTACAAATAATTTTCAACGCGTTACATATTGGACAGACTCTTTATTTACCTGTCCACACGTCGAGAGTAAATTAACATCTTTATCATTCGACTATCCCTTTTCTCTAAGCACGGTTTATCCGCCGATCTACCGGGATGACTTTGATGAATTTTATTTCTGTACACGCCTGAACTGAAACTTGAAAAAACAGTACTTTCTCTTCACGATTTTGTTTAAGGGAATGTATTTGAGTGATACTTTTATGTTTCGTTAAAGAGATTTAGGTGTCAGAGCGAGGAAAAATGCTTGATTAGATTTAAGGGGCGAAGTGTCTTGTCAAATGGCATTAGACGGGAATTAGAAGAGGCGTGGCCTCTGGTAATTCTTCCTCTCACGCTACAGCTCTTAACTGATTTGCGAATCATCACTCAGTAACACGAACGTGTCCTTTTGATTACAGACAGTTGATCTTTGCAAAGTTGCAAAAGGGATTTTCGACCTGTCGGACACCGTGGAATTTTAATTGCATGATTGCAACCTTTCGGATTTGGACTTGTGACAGATTCTATTGAGTTGAAACTGACAGGGTTCTGCTCGTAGAATATAAAAACAACGTTGTATCCATTACATACGGCATATTAAATATAAACCAGAAGGCAGCATAGTAATTATGTAAATTAGTTTTATTTTACTGTCAAGTGAATGAGAATCGTTTCAAAAGCTTAAGAAGATGCCGAAATTAAATAATTACTGTAATCCAAACATTGTAAAAAGTTTATTACATCCACAAACCACCACATTTACATTTGCAGACGATACAGCAATTCCGATCCTGTCATTTCTACCCGAAACCTCCAAAAAATACCGCACATACTAGAGTCTCCAAACTAAAAAAATCTCCTATCCTCTTAAATAATATTTCCTTCCCAACAGCGGACAATGTGCGTACCTCGGACTGTCCATCGACAAACGCCTGATGTCGAATCCTCACACACGACTGAAACGACAGGAGATTTTGACGCGATAGAGCCCTTGCCCAACTTTTTGACAAAATTTACTTCTCAAAAATAAAAGGCTGCTTTGCAAACACCATAGTCAAGCCGATATGGACTTAAGGACTGGAGGTATGGGGTTAAGCCAAACATTTCAACATCCACAGAATTCAAACCGCCTAATCCTTAATCCTACGAAAAATATGCTCCATTTTATGAGTCGAAACTCCTGGAGACCGAAGAAAACCTAGGTCTGATCCCGGACTACCAAACCTCGGGGTGGTTGGTTTTCGGCGTCTGCCGGTAATTTATTGTAAATTACGCAAAATCTGGAATTGAGCTTATATAAATCATTAAAAAGGTTCCTCTGTTCAAAGCCTGATTCTCAATTGAATTTGAGAAATTTCTAATTTTCAGGTTACTTCAGCCTTTCTCTACGGATTTCATAAAGCCCCCTCGTAGAATTTCATAAAATATTAATCCTACAGTAAAATTGGTCATGCGAATAGAAACAAAATTTCAACCTCTATGAGATTAATTGTATATTGTAACCCTAAGGAAACAAAATACAATATCGTGTAGAAGATAAGCTTTTTACTAATTTCCAAAGGCTTGTCTAAAAATTAAATACGATTTTCCGGGTAAATATTGGATTTTTAAACCCCCGAAGGACATCTAAATATAGGGTTACAAATGAAGTATATTCTGTTTTTGTAACAAAGGACAATTGCATAGGATTCAGCAATTCTTTTCTGGTATGCGAGAAGAGAAACTGGATGGACTCTTGATAATTGTAAAAATTATAAAATTTGCCAGGGTGTATCCGCTTGAATGATTCAAGAAGGTGGTGGTACACTTTTGAACATTTAATTTAATTTTTAAAAACTTTCAGTTAAATTTAAAGTGTACCGAAAAGTTTTTTGTTTACTTTGTATTAATTTAATTTTTTTTAAATAGAAGTTTCAAAAGCCTAATGGCTAATATTTTGCAACGGATTTTTTTTTGCAAGTAAATATAAATTTTACATTTGTGATAAGTGAACTGTAATCAAAGTTCCAGTAGAATTAATATTTCACAAGGTATACAGGACTTTATTGGAATGAAGTAGTATAAGGTTGAAGTAACCTGAAATTGAATTATTAATTAATAAAAATTTAAGCTCTGACTTCGGACAACATGGACTTTTTCATACAATTTTGCATTAAGTATCCGGAAGTTTTGACCTCTTTTCTCGAGATACCATATAAATTCCCTTTATCATCTGTACAAAATGCACCTTTATATAAGTAAAATACATAAAAATTCGAAAGAACTCAAATATAAATTCAATAAAATACTCATTAAGCATGAAATGATTGAAATGAAACTCGTTACGTTCTATGTCTACAAAATAGAACAAAAACATTAATTTGATGGGTCCTATCAGAAACTCCCTTTTTGCATGAACGATAATGGCAAAATTAATGAAAACCAATCCAATTTCAAAAGCCAACCTTATTTAACATGTGTCGGTACTATTTAGAGAATAACAGTAATTTTTGACCGTCAAACAACTATCGTTGGGTAATTTTTAACTTGGACAAACAGTGTGTTATATTACATTCTCTTTGTACATTCCACGATAAGAATAGATGCTTGACTTTATAGAACTTTTAGATTATTCTTAGTTTTGTAAAAGACAACCGATTAAAACGTCAATATTTATTACTTTATTTTTGTCGTTTTTCCTAAGCTAGACGAATAAGGCTAATCTTAGTCTGATCTTAGTTTGATTAATCGACTGCCTTTTTTGAAAATAGGCCATGTGCATCGGCCTCCGGCTAAACAAAGGTTTACATAACAAACAGTGTTGGCTTTATAAATAGATCTCTTCAGATCCCGTTCTCTTGTAAATCAATGTATTTATCCCCCGAGTTAACACCCAAGAAAAATCGTCTTTTATCTTAGCATTCTCTTGGATTCAAAAATTGCCTTAATATTAAGGTTGGAGCACACAAAGTAAAAAATGAAAATGTGTTTCCCCTTAGCATTTATAGACTGAGGTTTCTTTATTGGTTCAAATGACCGTTGATATTTTGCCGTCGACTGATCAGAGATTTAAAATGACGAATGTCTAATTTGGTAATGTAGTCGGCAGTCATCGAACGACTGATAATTTTGACACGAGTTGGTTTGAACGGACGTGGTTCCGATCAACGGGGCGATAATTGATTTATTCATTGATTACAACTGGGTCTACTGTCCACGTGGTTGTCAGTTTGGTAAGAAAGTCTTCAAAAGTGAATAGGTCAAACTGAACCTTTTTTTTTACGTTACTGTGTTACTGGAAAAATAATCTACATATGATTATTTACGTAGACATTTTTTTCTTAAATTTCAGAACTGATTTGACTAAATTAGTGATTCAAAAAACCGGTGAGTGGAAATTTTGAATGAATAAAAATCAAGATAAAAGAAAAATTAGTTAAAAATTGTAAGCAAGAGGAGATAGATGAAGATAGATAGAGAAACGAGAGATGGAGTAAGAGAGAGTGAAAAAATAGAGATTGCTAGTGAGACATAAAAGAGAGATAGAAAAAATTGAAGAAAGAGAAAAAGTGAAGACAGGCAACCGGTCAAAAATAGATAGAAAATATGTAACAGAGAAAGTGAAGACAGACAACCTGACAAAACCAAAGAACAAAAGGACAGAAAGCAAGTTAAAGTAGAGAAAGACGAGGAAAGAGAAAGGGAAAGTGACAGGAAGTGAAAGAAAAGAGATATTCAGTGCCACAGAAGATAGAAACGTGAAGAAGGAATGTGAGACAGACAGACGAAACAGAATGAAAAATGGGAGAGAAAGAGACTCCAACAGACAAACGAAAACGAGGGAGGAAGAGAGAGAGAAAGAGACAGAGAGAGAGAGAGAGAGAGAGAGAGAGAGAGAGAGAGAGACAACGAGAGAGGGGGAGAGAGAGAGAGAGAGAGAGACAAAGATTGCAAGAAAGGAGAAGGACAGGGGGAAACACACAAAAGAGAAAACGAGAAAGAGAGAGAAACTGAACAAGAGTCAGCGGCCAGTCACATAAACAGATAAAGAGAAGAAATGGGGGAGAGAGAGAGAGGAGAAACAAAGTGCACATTATAGAGAAAGAGAGAAAGAGGGAGACAGTGAGTGAGTGCGTGAGAGAGAGAGTGTGTGTGTGAGAGAAAGAGAGAAAGCTTTAAAGGGAAACAGGAAGACGAAAAATATTTTTTTATAAAATAATATAGATTGATAGAAAGGTATATATTTAAACTACATCAATAAACTAAGAATCAAAAGAGATAGACCGTCAGAGGGAAATGAATGAGTGATACCCTGAAATTAAAGTATTTCTAAGTGTTTGCTTTTAAATACCAAATCACCGTTAACTGAGGGAAAAAAAACTATAAATAGTGGTTTGCACAGCACATGAAACTTTAGGCAGACAAATATAAAAAATCGATTCTTTTGAAATGTTTTCGTGTCATAAAATGTTATCATACTTATAAAACTTAATGTGGCTGTAGATGTTTACGATGACTATATGAAACCCATTTATCGACGTTTTTAAAAGCGTTTTTGTGCATGCAAAGTGCAAAGTCATTGAGGTTTTTATCCAAGTCATTTAATATCATAAGAGTCGGTCTCTAGTTGATCACTTTTTGAAACTGGTTTTCGAAAACATGCGTTTATCCAAAAGAGTTTTTAACTAAAATCGGTAAGAACTGGATAATGAGATACTTTTGCACTGTATACTGCAGTAATTATTCAACCGAGCAATGCAGCAGATAGTGTGCAGGGTGGTAATAAACGGGCGGACATTATTCTTAATTAGAGACAATACAGCCCGCATGTGCGAAGTTTTAGTTCTGGCTAAGTACTCCATCAATTATACGGTACTGATTCTATTGTGACCGATCCCGAGGCTCAATTGGTATTTATGTCCGGACGGGGCACCAGTTTCTTCTGATTCCACTCAATTTAACAGAGATTGGAAGAAGCTGGGGATAAGGTTTGTTGACAACGTCCCTTTATTTACGTCCCTTCTTTCCAAAATCCTTTATTTTAATACCGACGTAAAGGGTCGACGCGGAAATAGAAACGGGTAAAAGTCGAGATTAATAAACCAAAACGATGACTCATGCCGTCCTATTTCGGGCCAGGAGTGAGAGAGAAAGAGAAAGATGATAAACACTTCATTTGAAAGGTTCAAATTCAATTTAACCATCGTTAAACTTGTCAAATCCGTCTTTATTGTCATTCCAGACCTGTTAAAGATGACATTCAATCTCGCCAAGAGAAATTCTTATGATTAATTAATTTTGACACGATCGATAAGAATAGAGGTGTGAAAAAACCGGTTTGTCCTTAATAAATACATTCATGAACCCTTCCTAGTACATGTTCAAAATTTGTCAGACATGCAATCTTTAATAAAGGGATATTTATAGTTATTTACATATTCGGCCGTTGTAAACCATTTGTCTGTCACTTGTGTTAAAATATTGTTAATAACCCCTGAAAATGATCTTAATAAAAACACCCCTTTGCAATTAATTTAGCATACAAGTCTTCTTCTTTAATTTTAATTTTATTTAAAGACGGTTGAAAAAGAGAGTTGAGAAATCTCTCTTTCTATTTTCCTGTTTGTCTTTTGGTCTGTTTTTCCCTCCCACGTCTCTTTCTGTTTTTGTCTGTCTGTCTTTTAACTTCTTTCTATTTCTCTTTCTCTCACTTTCTGTCTTTCGCTTTTATTAAGTAGATCGACATATATTTATTGTTTTTATTTTCATATCTCATTCTCAAATAAATTAAGGTAAGGTAGCAGTTGGACATTGATTTTTGGTCCCAAAATTGGGCAATATTAGGTTTAAACTAGTTTTACTAATGATTTGTTGTTATCCTAATCCAAGCGGGATCATATATAGTTGTTTTTAAGTTATTTAACATATATGAGTTTACGAGGTTTATAGAATTAATAGACTATAGATTAGCATTTATAGAATATTAGATTTATAGAATAGCAGAGTGCTATTCTGAGTATATTTTTCGCCATTAAAATATGAATAAAATAAAACTGTGAGTAACTAGACTTTTATAAAATCAGTGATGGGAGTTGAAATACTTTCGGAAAAAATCAAGGATGAAATTAATCTGAATTTTAATTTTTCGGAAATGGGGGAATACTGAAGGGCCAAATGTAATAACAATTATCCTGCTTCTCGTACATTGACGAGTTAAATTTATACGGAGAATCATCAGTGATAAAATTGAAACATTGGCGGTGAAAAAAAATGGGCTAGGAACGTTCCCTTGGGGGACAACTGCAGGAAATGAGTTTATGATAATTATTTTATCTGGCTGAAGTTAAAGAACGAGTCCGTCTGGTTTGATTTCAGAATGAGGATGTCAATGACAGGATGATCTCCAACAACAAGATCAAAGCTCTTTCTAAAGATTTTATTGGAAACTGAAAAAAATGAATCTATGAGATTAGAATAGATCGACTTTTCATAATTTTGTCAAAACCTTTGGACCTTTAATTTATTTACATGTTTGTTTACATCCATTAACCCTTTATTGCAATACCATAGTGTTATTCTGAGTTTATTTTTCGCCATTAAAATATCAATAAAACTAAACCATGAGTACTTATAGGGGGTGTCGCTGGTAGCAACGGTTTAGGCGTTTACACGGCACTCATCACTGTAAGGTGAAGGTCCCCCGACATACTTACCAATAGGCTTTTTTCCAAAAACACCGGCACCCTGAGGGTTTATGCTCTGCTGTTGTGAACCCTCGTAAAAAAGTTTAAAAAAACCTAGATTTTTATAAAATCAATGATGGCAGTTGAAATACTTTCGGAATAAATCAAGGGTGATGTTAATCGGAATTTTAATTTTTCGGAAATGGGAGATTACTGAAGTGCCAAATGTAATAACAATTCGTGAAGACTTAGCTAAACGCTATATCTTTTCATAAAGTGTATAGAGAAATTTTACAAAATTCAAATCCTACAATTCAATCAATAATTTGAATTGGGTAATTTACCAGTCAAAAAGTTGTCGTATAAATGTAAAAATAATTTATTCATGAAAGGAAGAAAAATAATATTTATCAGACTTTTTTTAAAGTAAATTTATCCATTATTGTAAATTTCAGTTTACTAAATGTTTTATTTTATGCAATAAACCCGACTGGCGGAGATATTAAAATGCAGTTTCAAGAACGGAAATGAGGGTCGGGAACAAAGAAAATATAAGTGAGAGAAGTAGAAAGGTAGAGAGACAAAGGGTATCAACAGTTAATGAAAGGTTCCAGAATCAAGGTTAGAAAGGGTGGTCATTTCTTCCCTCGCCTAATTGCTCTTCAACTAATTGTTTTGAACGAAGAAAATTACACACTACAAAGAGCTGAAAAGAGGCTGGGACAAAAGCGAACCTATTTGACTATTTACCCAAAACAAAATGGTCTTTTTGTGTCTATGAAGCCAGTATGGCTGGTGAAATCGTTCGATCTAGCATTTCTGACAAATCCTAAACAAGCGTTTGGAATTCTCGTGTACTGTAAACTGCGGTTTTAAATATAGTCGCAACGAGGACATGAAATCATTCGTTATTTACAGGGCTTAGCAGTTAAATGACGGGCCGTTACACGACTAACGACTGTTTCGTTTGGACGTTTATAGTCTTTTCTATTCCAGTTTAAACCCTTGTCATTAACAAATTGTTGAAACTTTAATGGTTGAAATGTATTAATTTCAAGATACTGGAATGGGGTAAAAATACATCCAGTTGCAACATCGTTTAAATTCTTCTTGGTATGAAGAGTTATATTTATATTAATATTAATTAAGGTTTTTAGTTGAGATAAAAAAGTCAATGCCACGAGCGGTTTTCGAACCCACGATCTTCGGCTAGATACACCACTGTTCTACCAATTGAGCTATCGTGACCTCGATCCACTCGGACACCAACTTCCCATCTCAACCCGACCTTTTGAATTTTCCCTCCTTTCTGCCATTTTTCAAATGTCATGTAATCGGATTGGATTCTCGACGACAAATGAAATGGCCACGGAGAGCTTTAGTGAAGTATACTTCATTTTAAATCATTAAATTCACTACTTTCGTGGTCCGCTTGACCAATAAATATATTACAATTAAATTAGTGAATTTAAACACTTAAAAATACACACCTACTTTCAAAAACACTGGCACTCCGTTCGGATTCGTTCAACCTTGTATTTGAAACACCCTCGTAAAAAAAATTACCTATACTCAGAAGTATCGACACAAACTTTTTTATGCTCTGAAATATTGAAATAAAATTATATTTTCTGTAAAGAATTTAAACAACATTATCTATACACTTTTGATGTATTGAAGCAAAATTTTCTAAACTGTGAAGTATCGAAACAATTACATCTACAATCTGCAGAATCGAAACAATATTATCTATTCCTCGCAGTGTCAAAAATATTACCTATACTCAGAAGTATCGAAACAAAATTATGAAACCCTCATTTGTCGAAACAATTTATTTATTCTTTAAATTATCGAAATAAACTATCGATATTTTGAAGTATCGACATAACTATCTATTCTCGGATGTGTTAAAGCAAAACTATTTCTAATCTGAAGCGTCGAAACTAAATTATCTTACTCGGAAGTATCAAAACAAAATTAACTATACGTTAAAGTATCGAAACAAAATTATCCATCCATTTGAATGATCGAAACGAGATACATCCACTGAAGAAATATACAAACAAATCATAGATACCTTCGAGTATCGACACAAAATGCGGTAAAGTAATTATTTAATGTAAGTAATTACACCTATGCAAGGTTTGGAAAAATGTAAACAACTACACCAATTAAATCGTCAATCAACCAATTGGTAAATTGCCAGATACAATAAATATCTTATTATCTTATTAAGTTTATATGGTATTTTTACAAATGTCTACATATTTGAAATGCGATTTCCTAATCTTGTAACATGTTCTAACATGTTCTAATCATTTTTTTCTTAGACATTCAACTATGGACAAACGACCGTAAGATATATCAAGCACTCTAAGTTATATATCATAGTAAAAAAATTCAAAAAATACGTTGAAATCACTACTAAGGTATGGCCCATTATTTACCGCGACATATTTACATGTCCTCCTACATGCAACTTGATAATCAATTCAAGTTCAATCTATAATGAACTCTGTCTGCTTTTTGGGGGAGTCAATTAGAGGGAAACAATTGCATTATATGTTAAACTCCAGTTGCCCACGCCCCTCTGTCGGCACTCCCAATAAATATTGAATAGTAGAAACTGACAAACAATTTCCAGTTTGTCTTCATGCCGTTAATTCAATTTTAAAGGGCAAGAGAGCGTTTACAAAAAAAACACACTCCGAAAAATCTGGGTCGACCGTAATATGTATGACGTCGCATGCATTGTTTCAGTTGTTAATGAAACTAGACTCGAATAATTAATAAAATCGTTGTTTAAATATTTTTTCACACTTTTCCCAGAAAACGACAGAAACCGTGAACATTTTTGCCAATCGCAAATCCAATCATTCAGACTGGTGGGATATCGATTTTAATCAAGCCTGCCGATAATCCTGCAATGCCTTCGGCTTGCCAACCATCTCGTCTCATCGTCTTCTAAGAGTGGATGAACTCATAAGCTCTAAGCACTACCACCCCAGCATCGTCGTTCGTGGGGGGTCACTCATCCCCTGGTTATACCCTGTACACCGTGTAGTATATATAACAAACAGGGTAACGCCCTATCGCATTAACCTTAACAATGTTGGTGCCATTAAACTAATCCATTATTAATCATGTAGTACTGTTTGCCCTATATTGCCCACGCGCTCAGAGTAATTTATTAACATATACGTACCATATATTACCGATAAATCAATTTCTACCAATTATATAGCTTTCCGAATATGATGCTAAGAGTCGGTCGTAATAATATTGAATCATACTACAGAACCATAAGTGTAAGAATTAATTTAACAAAAGTCAATAACAGAGCGATTGCTACGTAAAATCGCCGATTGTCAATGTTTTAGGATTTAATTATTCAGCGATTTGTAGAATATTTTTTTTATTGTTACTCAATATACCATGAATAACGAAATAAATATGTATATCGATCAAACACCAAGGGAAGGAGAATGTTTACTAGAAGAAGATTTCTTGGAGAAGAAAAAGAAGAAGAGGAGAGAGAGAGAGAGAGAGAGAGAGAGAGAGAGAGAGAAAGAGAAAGAAAGAGAAAGAGGAATGTGAGAAAGTGTTATGTGACAAAAGAGAGAGAGTGAGAGAGAGGAAGGTGAGAAAGTGATATTGAAAAAAGAGAGAGAGAGAGAGACAGAGATGAAATCACACACCACAATGATAGAGGGAGAAAGAGAGAGCGAGAGGAAGGAAAAATTGGAAGGGGAAAGAGAGAAAGAGAGAGAGGGGAAGGGGAAGGTGAGAAAGTGATATGTGGAAAAAGAGAGAGAGTGAGAGAGAGGAAGGAAAGTGAGAAAGTGATATGTGAAAAAGAGAGAGAGAAAGGTGAGAAAGTGATATGTGAAAAAAGAGAGATAGAGAGGGAGTGAGAGAGAGGAAGGTGAGTAAGTGACATGTGAAAAAAGAGAGAGTGAGGGAGAGAGAGAGATGAAATCACAGATAGAGGAAATGAGAGAGGTAGAAAGAGGAAGCGAGAGGAGAGAAAATTGAAAGGGGAAAAAGAGGGAGTAAGAGTGAGTGAGTGAGTGAGTAAGTGAGAGAGTGAGAGAGAGAAAGAGATCACCAGACCGTGAGCGAGGAAGAGAGTAATAGAGGGGGAGTGAGAGTGTGAGAGTGTAAAAGAGATGAAAGAGAGGGCATAGTTGAAACTTGTGTTGGCTGTGATGACTAATTACTGAAAAAGACTTTTTTTTTCTCTTCTTTCAGAAAAAGAATGCTTTAGTGCTTTCAGATTTTTAATTCAATACAATAAGAACATGTTTCATAAAAAGTAGTTATTAAAACGGAGAAAATTTCATCTGATGAATCTAGAACTACAAGAGTACATACATCCGATATTTTGTAGGAAAAAGACCATAAAAACGTCTTTTACGCCAGGAAATGTGGCGTACATCAATTTTTTGGAAAGATTGATCAAGTCCCGAGTGTTGTTAGCGTTAAATCTTTCAAAGGTGGTGGATCGCGTGAGGCGCCAGGCTAGATAACATCGTCATAACCCCACAGCCCTCCCATCAACTCATTATTCCAGAAATTACTACTTAGAGTTAGACTTTTAATGAAATATTTAATTTTACCCCCTTTATGTTCAATATTGTAGTACAAGAATGTCTCCTCCTATACTGCCGTCTACGGTGGCATCCTTTTCATTTAAGAGGCTTGCTTTTAATTTCAGACCGACTACAACAACCGCCACTCGCAAGTGTGCCAAATAAAAATAAAAAATCGGAACTTCCAGCTTAAAAATTTAATATAATCTTCATGAATATTTAAATTGTATTCTTGTATTTCAACTGTATTTATTAAAAGAGTAAATTTAAACTTCTGAATACATTTTCATTTAACAAATATAAAATTAGCGACTTTTTTTATACCACTTGCTAAAATAATCTATGTCATAGAGGAGGTGTTATCACAAAGTATTTTAAATAATACTTTTTGAAGTATTTCGATTTTTATTTTGGAATAAATATGACTGATAAAGTGACGAATGATTCCTATCAATTTAAATATAATTATTAATGATGAATCAGTTTTTTAAATGATTACAGTTTGATGAAAAATCCAAGTGATGAAACTACCTTCCAACCTTTTTACCTCTATGACTCAATAATTCTCATCATTGCGTTCCGAGCTGATAAGTATTTAATAAAGCAAAATAATCGAGGGAACCGATTCGGCCGATAATCGACCCGGTGGGAAAATTCCTTATCAGGTATTCCAACAGATGAACCCCTGTGGTTTTTCATTTTAACTTTATAAGAGATTTGCGCCCACTCGAGCCCTCTCAGTAACACTCATTGCCCATTTCCGTCCTTCAATCAATCTAATAGGGCCTTCCGAGTCTTTCGCCGCCCTTCCACGGACCCAATTTGACAAATCAGTTGAGAAAGAACTACGACTCTGAAGAAGAAGTACACTCACATTTTTCATGAAATATACAATCAGTAAACAATAATCGGAAAAGAATCTAGGAGGAAAGTTGTATATTTATTAATTTTCCTAGATGTTGTTTTTCGTCATATCTGTTTTTAAAATGGTACAGAAAAACATGATGATTTAAATAGTATAATTTAATTGCATAACTTTAATCAGTATTATTCGTGTGTCCCTATCCTCCACATCTTTGGTCACCCCATCCAAACTAAAAAAACATTTGGCGCTTCACTTCCAACTCTGTAGAAAATTTGGTCTCTCTTTGTTAAAAACCAGTCTTCTAATGTTTTTGAAAAAATTGAATAGAAGCAATACGTGGCATATAAAATTTATTATCCTTGGGGCCAGTGTTCCTAATAGCTAAAATTCATCATGTGTTATCACAATATTTAGAAGATTATATGTTGTTCTATATACCATAATTATCTATATATGCCCGATCATGAAAAGAAAAAATAGCGATTCGAGACAATAAAAAAAGTTAAAAAAATAATCCCATAGCTGGGGAGCACAAGACATACACACTGCCCCTTAGGAAACATCTCGATGCCGCCGGCACTCCACAGGGAGAGAGCTGGTGCATTGAGGCAGGCTAAAAGGGGCCATGGCGATCCCAATCGAAGTTGTAACGCAAACCTTGACGAAGGATGAATTACACTGCGGTGATTAAAAATAGTGTTTCATACGGAGCCCTCAGGAAACCGGCCGATACCCTGTTGTATCCAGGCTTACCCCATCATGCAGGCTGACATCTTACATCCCTAGCTACTCGTGGTAACTACAAGGAACACATTAAAGGAAAAACCAAAACCGGGACAGGCCCAGACGACACCGCAGAACACATTTTATGTTTCTGTTAAGGTATATGAAGGTGCAGGTTCTTGCAAAAGGAAAAAGGACAGGAAAAACCACAAGCAAGATCCTACACTAAGGATCCTCTGGAAGGCTGTGGAGGTTGTTTAACAACCTGAAGCTGGCCAGTGAGCTATAAAAAAACAGGGGACCACAATAGAACTTCTCAGGTCGATGTGGCCGCCTCTTTTATTCCTATCCCTCACCCCATAGCTTTTCCCAACGATCGATAATAAATGGCCTAAATGTTTTCATTGTCATAGTAACAGGTAATTGAGGATCAACACTATTGTTAAAATGAGACCTATCATGTGTTAAATGCATTTTCATAAACTAGATATTTAATGGAAACTGTGTCACCGAAAACAACAAACAAACCAAACAGACTTAAACAATTTTTTCTTTTAAAACACCGGCAACCCGAGGGTTCGTATAATCTCAATTTGAATTGCCCTCGTAAAACCGCTGGAGAGAAACACGGAGAACATGTATGGATAGATTGGTAAAAAGGTCGAGAGACAGGCAGATAGATAGAGAGAGAGAGAGAGAGAGAGAAAGTGAGAGAGAGAGAGAGTAAAAAAAAGAGAGAGAGTAAGTATATAGTATAAGTGATACTATAGATAGATCGATAGTGAGGCAAAGACTCAGAAAGAGAGAAAGATCCAGGGAGAGAGAGAGAGAAAGAGAGAGAGAGATTGGGCAAGATAGAGAGAGTGAAAGAGAAATAGAGAGAGAGAAAGACTGCAAGAAAGGAGAAGGACAGGAGGAGACACATAGAACTGAAAAAGAGAAAGAAACTGAAAAAGAGTCAGCGGTCAGTCACACAAACAGATAAAAAGAAGAAGTGGGAGAGAAAGAGAGAGAGTATAGAAAAGAGAGAGTGAGAGAGAGAGACAAACGTACAGACAGACAGGGGCATGGATAATAGATAGATACATCGATAGTGAGGCAAAGACTCAGAAAGATAGAGAGAGATCCAGAGGGAGAGGGAGAGAGGGAGAGAGAGAGAGAGAGTGAATACTATAAACAATAGGAAAAAATAATGGATAATTGGATAAATTAATATATAGGTAAATAATAATATAGAGGAAGAAAAAAGAGAGAAAGAGCAGTCATATGGAAGGCTATAATAATATGGGATATCACCCATATATAAATGAATAAATAAATTCACCTCCCTCTTTTTCCATCTCCTTTCCCTCTATTAATCAAATGTATTTTTGCTTAATAATCAAGAATTCATCTCCCTTAAAAACTTTTCAATTTTTTTCCTAATCTGCAGCTAGTGAGCAAACATGCGACTTTTACCCGTTATGCTTTTTTTTTAAACAACTATAACAGCATAAGAAAATTTGCACACAAATATGCTACCACTTTAGACAAATCCTCATTTTCATGCATGCAGACCCTGGATGTTAATCGTTTTGACACCAACCTCACCAACAGTGCTTCCACAGTATCCTCCATTTGTTTCTTTTCCTGCTTAACACTAGTGCTCTCGTTCTTTTACATATGATTTTCCTCCTTGAGATTATCCAGCTTTTCTCCTAATAATTTTAATTAATTTCTTAGATTTAGTGTCCAGCATCCAAAGTTCACTATTTATCATTTTTATCAATATAATTCGCCGAATTGAGCATGTAATTTGTCAATAAACTTCTTCATAGTTCTTATTCAGGAAGTACACGGTCATATCTTGATTGATTAACGAGCGATAAATTATGTTCTATAAAGATATTGACAATGATATACCACATATTTTTATAATACGTGTCATAATTTATAATAAAAGCAAAAAATTGTAAACACGTTTGTGAAAATGCGGGTTAAAAAAATTAATGTTACAACAATTTTGAAAAAAGTGAAGTAGGTGGCTTGAAATTGCCTTCTTGGGAAATAAGACACGAGAAATATTAGTTAAAATTAAAAAATGAGATGGAATAAAATATATAAAATAATTTTTTTTGAGGGTCTGATGGAAAAAACGGTCTTTAGGAGACAACTAGACTTGTTCCCCTAATGCGCTTCGCTGCGGAGGATGAGCGTATGACAAACCGCATACTTAACTTACCCCGGAGGATGGTCACAGTACGATGAGCAGGGAAGAAGGAAATACGGTGTAATAATAAGCTGGCAGGTACTCTTGGGGTAATTTGTCCCCGGGTATGGATGGGGTGGTCTCCACGGACTAGGTTATTGCGTTGAAACTGGAGAATCGAGTGGCATTTATGTTTGGAATCTCAAAAAGCTTCTGCCAACCCTTTCCTACCTCGAAGAAATAGCCGAATTCACAGTTTTCACTAAATTTCCATCGTATTTGTCAAATCTTGATCTGGCTTTAAAAGTGAGTTAGAACAAGATCAAAATCGATTCTAAGCTTCTTACTTAAAAATACATGTTTATGGTCATATTTTGGTCAGGTCCGTATAGCATTTAAACCCTTGTATTTATTTTACTCATTTATTTTATATAGGTACCCAAAACTACATTTCTATAGAGAGAATATGTAAATAAAAGAAAGAGAAATCATGAAAATTGGTAGTTTGATCAAATGTGCAATAAATATCACAATTTTTTACCCTCATGGCCTCTTAATATTTTATTAAACAACACACAACATATCTCGATAATTTATTGTTTAAAGGAATTTGATTAAAACAAATAAATAATTTATATGTCACAAATTGATAATCGAAGTTGGCTAAAAATTACACAACATTTGAATAATTATATAATAAATACGTAACGTTTTAATCACTCTCTCTCTCTTTCTCTCTCTCTTATTCTTTTAGCCTCTCTCTCACACAGTTTTAGTCTCTCTCTCTCTCTCTCTTCTCACTCAATCACTCACTCGCTCTCTCTCTCTCTCTCTCTCTCTCTCTCTCTCTCTCTCTCTCTCTTTCTCTCTTTCTCCCTCTTAAAGTTTCAGTCTCACTCTCTCTCTCTCTCTGTCTCTCTTTCTCCCTCTTAAAGTTTCAGTCTCACTCTCTCTCTCTCTCTCTCTCTCTCTCTCTCTCTCTCTCTCTCTCTCTCTCTCTCTCTCTCTCTCTCTCTCTCTCTCTCTCTCTCTCTCTCTCTCTCTCTCTCTCTCTCTCTCTCTCTCTCTCTCTCTCTCTCTCTCTCTCTCTCTCTCTCTCTCTCTCTCTCTCTCTCTCTCTCTCTCTCTCTCTCTCTCTCTCTCTCTCTCTCTCTCTCTCTCTCTCTCTCNTATTATTAAATGTAAATATTATAATTATATAATATATATAATTTGTTATAACTATATTTAAAAGAAATATAATTTTTTCCCTATCGTGACATTGTCTCAGGCAATTTGTTCCAAAAGCAGTTTATGATGTTTTAATGAGTCCTAGTCTCTCTGTACAATCAGATAACGACTGATGACTTAGTTTTAATATTCATAATCATGCCGTTATTCTCTGTATGACAAAACACAATTATTTCATCCAGTACAAAAATATTGGCGTCACCTGATGGTAATTCTATTTATGTCTATTACTCTACTGGGCCCGGACTTCCGCAGTACGGGAGCATTATTTCCATTTTATGAAAAAAAGGAGGGGGAGAGAATTTGGGATAGGGTCGGATAGAAATGTTATTTATTGGTACTTGTCACGTCACCCTGACCTTACAGTTTATGTCTTTTCGACCTGTATTGATTCAAAAGATTTCGATATCAGTTGCATTATTTTTCACCAAACATACATATCTTATAGTTATTAAAATAATAAAATAATCAATATTGTAAGTATAATGGCAATTGTTATGTTTACTAAAAATTATACTTTATCTTGCATTAATTTCAACTCATTTCCATTTGCCATTAGCACACCCACGACAATCGTTAATACGTTGATACTTAATTAGATTGTTTAACTTATAAACAAGATATGTGCTATTGAATGATTAAAAAATTAAACATTTTACTAAGTAATTAAGGTTTTAGTTGAGATAAAAAAGTCAGTGTCACAAGCGGGATTCGAACCCACGACCTTCGGCAAAATTCGCCGCTGCTCTACCAATTGAGCTATCGTGACTTCGATGGGAAGTTGGTGTCCGAATGGATCGAAGTGGTAGAGCAGCGGCGATCTCAACACCACCTTTTGAATTTTCTTTCCTTTTTGCTATTTTTATCTCAACTAAAACTTTAATTAATTGAAAAGAATTTATTTGGTCAAGCGGACCACGAAATCTAATAAAATATAATATGCAAAATGAAGTATACTTCTCTAAAAAGCTCTCCGTGGCCATTTCATTTGTCGCCGAGAATCAAATAAATTACATTTGAAAAATTGCAAAAAGGAGGGAAAATTGAAAAGGTGAGGTTGTGATGGGAAGTTAATGTCCGAGTGGATCGAAGTTACGATAGCTCAAGTGGTAGAGCAGCGGCGTATTTAGCCGAAGGTCGTTGGTTCGAATCCCCCTTGTCACAATGACTTTTTTTATCTCAACAAAAACCTTAAATACAGAAGAATTAATTGAAAATTAATTTCAACTTTTACTTTAATTAAGAGAACTAAACAATTCCAAGAAAAATAGCGGCCAAATCAAACAAGGAACCAGTACTCAGAACACAGAATAGTAAGTAAATGCCGGATTAAATGTAAGTGCATTGTACATCTCAATTTCGAGATAATTGAACTTATCCATAAGCGCCTGGGAGAAATTGATGGCATGAAAAAGCGGATAGATTTTCCAAAATTGATGTTCCTGGAATTTCCGCAAATCCTAATTTAAACAAATTGTATTGAATTAAGCCCTAAAACAATAAATAAAAAGAGCCTTTTTAAAGGTATTTAAATGATTCAACAAATATTTTAAGGACTATTAGTACTTACTATTGTACAACTTTTACGTAAGAACAAAGTGAGAATATAATCTCCAGATTGACAAAAGTTAATCGCCAATTTTTCCACCTATCCAATATGCCAAAGCACTCTCACCAAATTGATAAGTTACAGCGAAATAAAGTTTTAAAAAATTCATCCACAGGGCTTATAAGACCTACGACGTTTACTAAATTTTGAAGACAAAAACAAGATTTCAAGTGCACATATACATTTCTATTTTCTTCCTAAACGATTAAACAACAAACATGCCCGTATATCACGATTGCTTTTGTAATAATAATCCTAAATTTCTATAAGACGTACAAAAATTGTAGTACAAACTTGAAAAATAAATAAATGGTTTTCAGAATATTCTCCACGAGAAATAAACGGCTGAAGAATACTTCACAGCTGTCGCCGGAAATGAAATGAATGTCCCACTATAGGGTAATACCTTTTAGTACAATCCTAGACATTATACAAAGGCAAAAAGAATGAAAAATGGCAAAAAGGATGGAAAATTCAAAAGGTGGGGTTGATATGGGAAGTTAGTGTCAGAGTGGATCGAGTTCACGATAGCTCAAGTGGTAGAGCAGCGGCGTATCTAGCCGAAGGTCGTGGGTTCGAATCCCGCTCGTGACACTGACTTTTTTGTCTCAACTAAAAACCTTAATTAATTGAATGATGCAAAGGCTTGACAAGGATGCACTCTGCACACAGAGATACTAAGAAGAACGATAAGCCTAACGGCTGCTGAGCTAAGTTATAATGTACTATTCCAAACATTACAACAAACCTTTGTTAAATAAATAAATTTAAATAAATAAATAAACCTACGGTTTGATAATGCTAGAGAGAACAAATTATGTAGTAATAAGCACGTATTTCTTCCTTATTTTATCTTACTTTTTTCTAACTGTAAAAGAATTTTTACGGGGATTTATAAGGGAAAAGTGAATACCAAATTTTGTAAAAAGGTTCAATATGTTCCAGCGACAAGGCGTATAATGAGATCAGAGTACATTCATCAACCATTTGCTCCACTTCTGATCGTACAGGGCGACATTCGGTTCGGAGGATGTTGCGACAAACGAATCGTTAATTAAACAAAAACAGGGACCCCCGTAATCCGGCATAAATCTAAATGATAGATCGGTCTTGTCCTCCGGGCTAGTTTTCTAAAATTTGAAAGTGAAGATTTATATCTTTCTCCCTATTCAATAAATTCTATGTTATTCCACAACGGTAAACAAAGAAAGAGGAATGACATAAAAGTGGCATTGTAGTATGTAACGGAAAACCCACGTGAAAAAAGTCCGTTTCGTCATCCACTTCTTATCTCTGATCTCTGAACGTCATTCCCAGAGTTTTACGATCTTGTAATAATCCTGAGCTGGTTTCAGCCCTTTACCGCAGCCGTCCCAGGACGGAAATCCTCCTGAAAGGAGAGAGAATCCTTCTAATAAGGCAAGTGGGCGTGCGGAAGTGTCTCGTTTCTAGTCGAACGGTAGCTGATACCGATCTAGTCACGGATCTGTTAACAAGCTCGATTTTATGACGTGGCCACTGACTAAAAATTTCCATCCCTGTAGCAAATTTAGTCATTTGGGAAGCCTATTATAATAATTTGAACCAGCTGGTATCGCTACAAAAATCAAACGGTTTTGTTATGCATTAAATAATTATCCACTCCTTTTAACGCTTATCTTCATCGCTTTTTTATACAAAAAACCCAGTCAAAAGATTAAAAAATTTATTTTAAAATGTAGTATTATTTATAAAATGCATAGGATCTTTATCTTTCGGAGCAATCCTGCAATAGTTAAAATCGTTTCATTTCGCCAAAAAGAAATTTAATCAGCCTATACCCATGACCAGCCTGAGCAATTTTGTTCCAAACAATTTCCTATAGTCTTTAAAATGGATTTTTAGAGGGATTGACAGTGTAGTCAGTTAATTATATAAGATAATTTTGGAAGAAAATTTGATGGCCTATGTAGCTGTTTTGGGAAACATTCTATTTCTCAGCTTGGCAGTAAAGTAATTAAATGGTATTTCGACATCAGGAAAAAAATTAACAGAAATACATTCCAGTTAAACAATATAACAAACAAAAATAGGCTGTTCCTCAAAAACAATAATATTTAGGAGATACACATGCACAATTTGTACGGATCACTAGCTGTCACTGGATTACTATTTATCCACAAGTACTAATCGTGACATAACCTACTAACTGCATATTAGATGTAACTAACTCTATATCACCTCATATATATTTTGCTATTTTTAAGCCGAATGAACTTTCATTTATTGATAATGGAACATTTGATCCATTCTTAAAACTCTCTCTATGTCTCTACATATGTATCTATCTAATTTGACCACTCTAAAATCTCTCTCCCATACTCTCACTTTCCATCAATCATCTCGTTCTAATCCTCCTAACCTTTTCCAAGGAGGTCAAATATCTATCCACTAGACCAGTGGCTCACATGGAATCAACATTTAATTAAAACCTCCCAAAGAGCCAAATCCCTGGGGGGGGGTGCAGAATGCTCTGCGCCAAAAACTGGGAATTAAACACCAAAATGATTATATGGCTATAATCTGCTCCTGCGTCTTAAGACCACTGTTGGCATATGGGTCGGTGGTTTGGTGGACCACGAGTCTGGAGGCCAAAATAATCAGGCTATTAAGTGGCACCCATAGACAAGCCTGCCTCAATGTCACTGAAGCCATGAGCACAAGGCGACCTGCGGCCCTGAAGGTATTGTTAAACCTCCCACCCGTTCATATTTTAGTCCAAATAGAAGCCAGAGCAGCAGACCACAGCCTCATAAATGGATAACTATCTGCAAAACATAGGCCATGTACAAAAACAATGAAAATTGAGGTAGGCCAGATGCTATATTAAGCATGCCGATCGAAGCCACTACTCCAAAATACAATTTTGCTAAAAACTACAAGGTACTGTACCAGAATAGGAAGAATGAGTCGAAGGAACACAGCTAAAGGCCAACGTATACTGGTATGCTGACAGTTCCAAAACCGGTAAGTGCACGGGGCTGAAGTCTTCGGGATGAATCCAAAAACCGAGCTGACGGTAAACCTAGGTAAATATGTTACTGTTTTCCAGTCTGAAATCATAGCGATTGATCACGCCAGGGAAATAAAAAGGCTAGAAATACATCCCCCCTCATGCTAAGTGAAAGCAAAGAGTGTTTGGACTGCATGGAAGCCCTAGAAGAAGTAAGCGACACCAACGACCTGACCCTGACATGGATCCCTGGGCATTCGGGGCATAGAGGCAACGAAGAGTTTGACATGTTTCCCAAGAAGGAGCCTCATGGAATGTTTAGATCCTGAACCCTACTGTGGCCTGGCATCTTGCCGCAAAAGAGAATACATCTTAAAACGGAAAACCTGGTGGAACACATGCATGAGGCACGCGTAGAGATTCATAGAAGGGCCATCTGCTAAACTTACAAAGAATTACTACAGGACAACCAGCATTCTAGAAGGACTCGTGACAGGGCTCTGACACCTAATAGAGAACATGGACCTGATAGTAGTACCGACAGAAGAAACATTTGCGGATAGTGTCCGAAAGAGGAGGATAACGCAGAACACATTTTATGTTTAGTGAAGGTCAAAGTAAGTGCAGATTCTTGCAACTAGGACTGGAAAAGCCACATGCAACGTTTTAAACTATGTAACAGCTGGCAAGGCTATGGGGGTTGATTAACAACCTGAAGCAGGCCAGTAAGTTGTAAAAATAGAAGAGGAACACGATAGATTAACTCAGGTCGAAAACTGTTTCATCCCTATCCAACCTCTCTCTTCCATCCTTTCGCTCTGTTTTATTCTCTCTTCCCCTCTTTCATCTTCATAGAAGGGGAAAGAGAGAGAGAGAGAGAGAGAGAGAAAGAAAGGAAGAGAGTAAGAGAGAGAATGAATAAAGTTTTATTTACAGTTCACTAGTTTTAGTGTCCACTTGCCCAATTAATATCTTCCAATTAGGTCGTGGGTTCGGATCCCACTCGTGGCACTGTCTTTTTTATCTCAACTAAACACCTTAATTTATTTACAGTGTTTGAGTTTGGTCTGATTTGTACACTCTTACATAGGTGAGAAAATTAGAGGAAAGATATATAACTATATTGACAATAATGAGTGAAGGGAAGAGTAAAGTAACCACAAAGTAAAAGTGACCTGGCGAGGGTGAGAGATTGCAATGTGGGTGAGTCCAGTTTTCACGTATAAAATGTAACTGTGTTTATTTATTGTCCATTTACCATTCAAGAACCATTGATTTATTTAATTATTCATCAAAAGTACGTAATATATTTGTGACAATTTATACATGAACCATTTATTTAAAGAAATTTCATATTGATGCTGCTGTATGCTATTGTATTACTTTTTAGCAAATTATGTGCATATCTGCAATCTATCTATTCCCTAATACTAATTAAGTTGCTAATACAAGAGGAAATGGATGAAAACGTAACTATTTTCGGTTTCTGACTTCATTTTATATTAAAGTTTATACGAATCTATCACGACCACGATGCGCAGCAGTTAGACGTTAAGCCTTCTTGTATGGTAGGAATTGTTTACTTAATGTTTCTTATATATAATAATACTTAATAATTTCTTATATAATCATATATAAGTATGTACTTGTAATTTACCATTGAATTATTATTTTATGCACGCTTATTTTTCTCATAAAATAGTAAAATATTCCTGCCCTCCAGAAAGTATGATGGGTGGGCAAGTGTAGTAAAATTTCAACATCTTTAGCAAAGGAGATAAAACACAACTTTATTTCAGGTTAACTGCAAATTTAATGAGCACTAATCACATAAAATCCCCTCCGAAACACCAAAGTTTTAATCATCATTTCCATCCTCTGAAAGTTATTTTTGGGCAGAACCTATTTTATCAAGATGCGCAGCTTCTTATTAGGGACCATAAACAAAACGTCATTCAACTTTTGCCTCATTAGCCGTGATCTTCCATGGTTTAAAAACTCATCTCATCTTTCAAACAGAAAAGAAACGATACATTTATTTTCTCTTCTTGGTGGTTTATTAAAGAATTTACCACGATGAAATAAAATTTAATAATTTGAGCTCAACGCTTATAGAGCAATTGAGTTGCCTTTTCAGACCATCTTATTTTGTCATTTGATTGTTTCAGTAATGAATTTGTTTTAATAAACAGGAAAGCGTCCAACGACATTCTTGAGCGAAAATAGGGGTCGCTTGGAATATTGAAAACTGCATTATTAGGGGCCAAGGGAGGGCTTTATGCTCTTCAGCCATTGTGATGTAGATTTCTCGTCTAGGCCTCTGCCAAAACCCACTCAAGCCCCCGGGGCAACCACCCTTAACTGAATCCGGATTAATACCTACTTTCACCATGAAAAATCAGAATGAATAAAAGTTCAAAAATTGGTAAAACGATTTAAAATTTACACACGTTATTATACGTCGAAGGTAGAAATCGAATAATAGGCCTGGGAATAATCCATTCAGATTTATGCCAACTGGCATTGGGTGACGCCGCTTTAGGATAATCCGAGAACGGGCTTCTTAGTCGTGTTGAATTACTTCTTCCTCCTTACGATAAGTCCTATACGGGCTCCTTCATCGTATTACAACGAACTTCGGTCCTATTATTGAAAACTGAAGGGACTACACCCTGACATATAGCAAAAGAGGTCTCTTGTTAGCATGTAGATGGTTTCTTCTTACAAGAGATTTAAGAAAGATCACTAATAGGTAAAAATGATTTTTAGCTTTATAAGCAGAAATATAATCAACATATTTTCAATTTATAACAAATATTTTATGATTTTAACATGTATATGTTACTCTATTATATTTTGTTTCATTAGATTATTATTAGATCATTAGATTATTCAATCCAACAACGTCGGAGAGATACCGATTACAGTTCAAAATTGAAGTTATTTATCATTAATCAAACTTCAATTATTACCTTATAACGTACATCAATGATAGTTATTGCTTATCTTACATATTTTTGTTTCATTTTGAAAATAAACACCAGATTTTCGAGAAGTGAAGCAAACTTAAAAAAAATTACGGTTTGATAATCAGCATAGTCAGCAGTTATGGGAAATTCCAGACCGCCTGCGAAAGACAAAACATGAAAAGTAAACGCAAACTAAAACGTTTATTTGATTAACCGACTCGACTCGGCTTCGCTATCGCTTTGGGCCCAAAGTTGAATAGCCATTCATGAGTAAACTCTGAACCGCTATGGGCCGGTTAACAGCCCGTTGGCCATTCTAACAGCTTCCAAAGAACAAAGGTGGAGCCCATGCCTCCAGTTAAACATGTAATTTGACTGAAATACCGTACAAAGCCTGATCTGGTCAATTGTGTCAATTAGGTTAGCTATAATTAATTATAATTCATTTATTGCATTATATTGTAGCGGGAACGTCTTGGTTCTGAAGCGATTCTCGGCTTCCAAGTTGTGAATAAAGTGCTCAAATATTGACTGAAAAATCGGTTGAATAATACGTAAAAAGTTATATGTCATTGGGTGTACATATTCCGTTCTGCCACTTGACATCAATCAAGCACCGCCTATCCAGAAAATATACATTTAGCAAGCGTATAAAAATGAAAAACCGCAGCTTCAAACGGTTCTTATCTTGTCAGACAGTGCAAACAAATAATTTTAATGATGTAAATGGTTACTTACCAGATTCACCATACACATTTCTGAATGATGATGTTTCGAAGCTATGTAATTGTAAAATGTGGAAACCTTGCATCCACTGATGAACACTTAAATTCACAACTTTAACATGAAATTATAGTGATTCGTTAGTTCCACGGAATGCTAACTACCTCAAATTCCTGAGATGTTTAAGGAAGAGCAGTAGAGAGCAAAAGACAGAAAGAGCGAAAGAGACAGCGAGATAAAAAGATATGTAGATAAGGAAAAAGCGAATTAGAGAAAGAAAAAGAGACAGAGAGAGAGAGAAAAAAGAGAGCAATAGAAAGAAAGAAAGGGATAGTCAGAAACAGAGAAAGAGAGATAATGGGTGAATCTAATCAGAGTAAGAGAAAGAGTGAGGAAATTAAGAAAGATTGATGGGAAGAGAAAAGAAAAACCGAAACAAAGAAAGATAAAGAAAGAATGTGATAAAGGGAGAAATAGTTATACAAAAAGAGAAACAGAGAAAGAAAAATAAGACGACAGAAAGAGATAGAGAGAAAGAGAGTAAAAGAGAGAGAGAGAGATAGAAGTATAGCAAAAGAGAGGGAGGAAAAGAGAGAAAGAGAAAGAGTGAGACAAAGATAAAAAGGAGAGAAAGAAGAATATCACGAAAAACAGAGAGAGGGAGAGTGAGACAGAAATGGATAGAGAGTCTCTATCTTAAAATTTTGCAAATTTATATCACGAATAACCTCTCTTACAATTAACATTATTCATTATTTTACATCACTACGTCCTAAAGACAATTAACATTTCGATACTTAATAATACAAAATTACAATCATACAAAAGTTATTTTCAGAAATAATGACTGCACAATGATTTTGGTGTTTAACAACGTCAGAAAAATGAAACAGCTTAAAATTATGTACAAATTTTACTTCTTTAGTGTGTTATAAGTAAATGAAACATTTTTTTATCGGACAATACAATTTTTATCAAAAATGAAACTTTTTAATTATTTATGCATTTATCATAAATAGTGAATTTTAAAGTTCTTTGTCAAACTTGATATCGTTTTATTTAATTGTATGTATTTAGGTAAAATATTACGAAGTTGAATACTTTTGCAAATAAATCAATTATATTACGTTTGGGCATGTTTTTTTCTGCTTGTGTCATGGATTTTTTTTAGGATTTGAGTTAACGTTCTATATTGTTTTTCATTAATTAAGGTTTTGGTTGAGATAAAAAAGTCAGTGTCACAAGCGGGATTCGAACCCACGACCTTCGGCTAAATACGCCACTGCTCTACCACTTGAGCTATCGTGACTTCGATCCACTCGGTAACTAACTTCCCATCTCAACCTTTTGAATTTTTCCTCCTTTTTACCATTTTTTCACATGTCGTGTAATCTATTTGATTCCCGTCGACAAATGAAATGGCCACGGAGAGCTTTTAATGAAGTGTACTTCATTTCTAACCTTAATTAATTGAAAAGAACTTATTTGGACAAGCGGACCACGAAACATAATAAATGTTCTATATTGTGAAATTGAGATAGAGTGAGAGAGCAAGAGAGTGAGAGAGAGTGCGAGAGTGAGTGAGTGAGTGAGTGAGTGAGTGAGTGAGTGAGTGAGTGAGTGAGTGAGTGTGTGTGTGTGTGAGAGAGAGAGAGAGAGAGAGAAAGAGAAAGAGAAAGAGAGAGAGAGAGAGAGAAAGAGAAAGAGTGAGAGAGTGATGGCTAGAGAGGGTGAGACGGGAAGAGTGACAGAAAGACAGAGGGGATAATGTGTGTGAAATAAAGATAGATAAATATGTAGATAGATATACAGATAGATAGTAGATTGAGTGAAGAAATTTGAGAAACAGCGAGACGTACTTCAAAAAATGTACTGAACTAACTAACTGGACGCCCACTCTCTACGACTCGTCCAAACGACTCAACCCTACCAGACTTTAAAAAAAAACTTTCTGTGATAATACTGTGATGGATATTTTGTTCGTGTATATTTATTTTATTGGGTTTAATTACATTCAAATCATTCGTTCAAAAATTTTAATTCGCGCTGTTTTCCTTTTGAATTTCAGCATGACAAGGTTTGGTACGGCGGAGTGGAGGATGGGAAAAAATAGGCTGATAGATCAATAGATAGACATATCTACATAGAAGAGCTAGTCGACCTAGGTGCCCAGCATGTCAAGATAACAGACTCAAGGTATAGCATGGGTTGGAGGGGTGTCGCAGCTTGGCCCCGTATAGGGTCCGAAATGGAATACTGCCGGACTTTAGGAGAATGCTTGAGCATGGCAGCGAGTTTAAAGAAAAACCTTTTAAGTTTCTGAGAGATATTGGAATAATGGGTTGTATATAGTGGGGTATTTATTCCATAGGTTAAAGTTTAGGTTAAGTTTTGAGAATATCGAATACCCCCCCCCCCCACAGAGGATATGTATATGTGATTGGGCTTGTATATAGGAGTATGTATGTATTTATTGTATGAGTGAGTGTGAGAATGACTAGTTTTAGGGAACGTAAGAGTGCCGAAATGACCAAAGAAGTCGATGGCGCCCGATCAGAGCCCAACCTCGGAGTCGCTCAGGCACCAAGGTGGGTGTCTCCCCCTGGTCCATCAAGGAGAGGCCAGAGGCCTCCTAGGAAGTCTCGTAATTCTAATTAATCTACATAGAAAGATAAAGAGAGAGTGTTTTATTGGAAAAGAGTGAGAGTGAGAATGATAGAGAGCCAGAGGGTCTTAAAAAATAATCCAACTTGTATTTATTCGTATGTTACAACATACTTTTAAGTTTATCTCCATCTTGAAGCATAAAATTAAACAGTATTTTGGTTCTATTTGTAGTGAAATGTTTTTTTATTAGATGTATTCTGTGTTTATAAAATTGGGTTGTTTTCGTTAAAACAATCCTTTTTAAATGTTAGGCAAGGGACGATTAATCAATCCGTAAAGACGGCTGAAAAAGAACCGAGTGAACACTTCTTTTTTGTCTCGCCCACAAAAGATTAAACACGGTTTATTTTACTCCCATCAAGAATTTTTTTCCTTTCCTCCTTGGGCCCTGCCGTTGCCATTAATTAGACCGGTTGAAAGTTAGACTACGGCGTGCGTTCAGCATGATGTAAACAAGGGTTTATTTTAATCCGACGTTTAAACTGAGATCTGACAGGACCTCGGCAAGAACAATCTGTTGGCCCGGGGCTGGTTAGACATACTTCCTCCACCCCATCTACATTACAATGCAAACCCTCAGCCATTGTGTGGCGAAATTATTATCCTAACAAACCGTGTACAAGTGTTGTTGAAAGCTCTTGGGCTTTATTTATTTAATTACTCCACGGATGGCGGTTGATTTAAAGAAATTATGATTTCTTTTGTGTACAGGTTTGATGGGCTTCTAGGAACTTTTTCTTAGAAAAGAATATTTACAACAAAGAAAATTTCGAAAGCTTAAGTTAAGTTTTCTCCTTGAAGGTACGCTTCAAATAAGTTTGTTAAAAAAAAATTAATAACCAAGTTAGAAATTTAATTTTTTCGAGTGAGGTCAATTATTTTGAACTGAATTATCCTTTCATGTAATTCTCCAAAAATAAATTCAATTTTCATTTTACTAAAATCAAGGTGACCGTAGGTGATCGAGCTCTCTCTCTCTCTCTCTCTCTCTCTCTCTCTCTCTCTCTCTCTCTCNTATATATATATTCGTATGTACTTTTAGTAAATTATTTACGCACTGGCTGTCATCAGTAACATTAATTTAACTTTTTCATTACATATGGAAAGGTATTGAAGTATGGATTGTGTTTTCCTTGATATTTTATGTATGGACGTATTGAACTCAATAAAAGGGCTGGTTGTTAGCGGACCGAAGAGGAACTTTATTTTCCCCGCGACCATTAAAAGTTTTCTCAATGGGTTTTCCGTGTGCTTCAAGCGCCGCTTCCATGCTGATCTAACTAGACATTTCCGGACTTTAGCTTTGAAAGGGGGGACTTGAATTGGTGGTGTAAAATGAAAAAAAAATCTTTTGTTTTAACTTTTGTTGTTCTCAGATCTAAAATAAAAAATTGTCTCGCATTTTCATTGAATGTATGGTGAAATAAATGTTCAACTGGCTTTTTATCCTAGCTTTGATAACTGGCTCCTTTATCAGTAAAAACCGGTTGCTCACAAATAAAATTCACCTCCGTGATTTGTATGTTAATGCATGAACAGGCGCCACATCAGAGATTACAGGGTGCCACGAACTGGCAGGAGCATAATTAGGTGATAATTATTATTAATTTGAGAATGTTAGGATGTTATTAATAAAATAATAATGATCTCTGTTCGTCGTGTTTTGAAAGACGGTTGGGGAATCATTATGAAATTACAAGCTGTAAGCTTCTTCCACGGGAATTTTCCCTGAGCTAACGGTTTCGGAATTTTAAACTGATTTGAGAAAAAATTAAGATTTTTATGTAATTCATACACAATGACAAATCTTTTTTTTAAGTTAGTAGGCGTCGTAGCTGAATTTTTTCTACTCGCCAGTTCATCGAGTTTTGCGCCAAGGATTTTTCACTGAAGATGGCTTTTTATTATTGTCAATAATTAATTTAAGTTAACAAAAAAGTTAAATAGTTTGACTTTGTTTTTCATATAACCAATAACAACCTTGTAAATTTATTACCTTTTAATTGTGAACAAAAAAAATCGTAAATAATGGAAATATTTTTGAAATTAAAAATAAATAAAAAAGGACTTAAAACATATTTTTAAACTCTCAGAGCTCATCTAGAAACATTGTGATTTATTGCGACTTTGCATAACCTGTAACGTTGCATAAGTGCAAGAGTAATGGCTGTATGCTAGGAACTGGGAATCTTGAACTGGCGAACTGAAAGGCGAACTCCGAAGTCCAAACGACCTGGAGTCAAGCAGGAACGAAGAGCGGTCGGAACAGTAGGAGGATGAGCAGAGGGCGATGAGACAGGCTTGAGACAAACGTCAAAATCACTGCGTGGTGATAAAGACAAAATTTAAACCATTTATATTTAGTGGTCTAATTGACCATATTAATTATTTCAATTACTTATTCTTTTTATGTATGGCCTTGGTCGAGATGAAAAAGCTAATGTCACGAGCGGGATTCGAACCCACGACCATACATATACTTCGGTACAATACGCCTCTTCTCTAACCACTTGAACTATCGTGACGTCGATCTACTCGGACACCAACTCCCCATCTCAACCTACAACCTTTTTGCCATTTTAGGCATTTAAACTCTTTCTTGCATTTTTCAAATGTGTAATCAGGATTTGATTCTCGATGTTTTATGAAAATGGCCACGGCGAGCTGTTTATGAAGTGATTAATTCTTCAGTGGTCTAATTGACCATATTAATTATTTAAATTAGTTATTCTTTTTATGTAAGGTATTAGTTAAGATGAAAAAGCTAGTAGCACTAGATCACCACACGGTTACAATTTTGATTTTTTTAAACTAAAAGGTAATTAATGTTATTAGCCATCACATTCTGGAATGTAAGTAGATATAAGAACTTAATACAAAACATCAAAATAAAATAAAGTGGGAAGTTTATGGCCCGACAAACAGCTGAGGTCATCGCCGGCCCTCTGCGTGTTTTCCTTCTTTTTCTCTTTTTTCGCGTATATTTTGTTTTAAACTGGAGCCATTTGAGCGTCTGGATCTGGTTACTGACTCTCTACCTTTATACGTAATAACGTCGATATCCTAAACTGTTAGGCTCTTTTTGTACCTCTGGTTGCCATGGGGAGGGGTTATAAGCAGCCCGTTCCTTTCACGCTAATAAATTACATTCATTACAATAAATTAACACAAACACAACACTCGATAGAAACATAGAAGTCTGGTCACATTCACTCCCCAAGAGTACTCGATATTCCTCGGGGCGGGAAAAATATCAAAAAAATTTCAAATTTGTTTGATACAATTTATTTGAGTGAGTCATTGTTAGAAAGTGCACCTAGAGTTTCTTGATATATCAAGCACGATTTTCATTTCATTGTACATAAAACCGAAAGAAATTCGACTGGTACACCTAGGTTTTCTAATTTTTCTGAATCATAAAGTTATTAAACACTATAATTTGCATTACTCTTGTTTTAATAACGAATATAGAGGTTAACACGTCTCTCGTTTTAGTTGGTGAAATGCTAAGAAAGTTTTATTACGGATTTAATTTATTTTTAAATAACTTGCAACAATTTTCTTTTACGCTTATGCCAGTTTATCGTGATGGTCAAGATTTTGTTGTTGAAACCAATTATATGAATACATTTTTTCCTTATTTTAAAAATAATAGATCTAGCCTAAATTTGATTTCCAGCAACAGTTGATTGAAGAACATTTTAGTAGTCTTAATTTCCCAAAAACTTAGCAACTCGTTATAACAACACGTTATATTTTTGTTTTTTAAAAGATGTAACTCGAGAATTTTGATCGTATGTAGGTTCTGGTCGAGAATGGTCTTGAATTTATCTAGTTCATTATAGTAGTTTATGAGGGTTATCACACTACCGGTTCTAGGTTCGAGTCCCGGAGGAGCCCATGATTTTTTAATGGATTACGAAATGAAAAATGTGTTGTAAAGTGGTTTGACATTAAGCCCTCAAAACGCTCCGCAGAGTAATTATATTACTTTACTTAACTTTACTAGTTTTTGAGACGATTTCGTAAGTAATTTTTAACATTATTGACATTTCTTTTTTACCGTTGTGTTTTTGTTTTTCTAGCATTACATACTGTTCAGTTATGAAATTGAGTTAACTTTATGCATTTTACGCAATTTATATAATTTCGTATACACTATTGTAAACTCAAAACTTCTTGTAATAACTCAATATCAGTTTTAAAAAAAATAACTTTATATNATATATATATATATACACACATATTACACACTCCCCCGTACCTACACTTACGCTGACATAAGCACACTAACAGTACACACCCTAGGGCTACCGTCCCCAGTTAAGTTCTTGAGACGAACTAAAAATCTCACGTCCTGGGATTGGCGACCCAGTACGGACATAACTCCGCCACGCTTGGTGGAGTGAGGGCGGGAGACTTGGACGGTGTTCGGTCTTCCGTCAGTATGCCACCAACACACAGGCCGATGCACGCGGCCAAGAGACGGAACGCACTGAGATCGATTTCGGTGGCGGCACCAGAGAAGCGTACAATATGCCTCTGACTATGGGAGAGTTCGAGTCCGCGTTGAGGCGCGCCCGGAATTCAAGCACCGGGTGTGACGGTATCCCATATGAGATGCTTCGCCACCTTCCCCAGGGTTGTTGGAGTTGTTCAACAACATATGGGATTCGGGCTCTTACCCCGATCGTTGGCGAGAAGCGTACCTATCCTTAAATAATCATACCTATCCTTAAAGAGGGTAAGAACACAAGCCTGGCTACGATTTCGTTGACAACCTGCTTGAGCAAAGTCCTCGAGTCTATGGTGAACGGTCGTCTGACCTGGCAACCGGAGACAAAGGGATTTTACAGCCAGTATCAGGAATCGCTCTGCGGTGGATCATGCATGTCTTCTCGAGGGAGACCTTCAGGACACGTTCTTCAACAGAGAGCACGCTCTGGCCGTGTTCTTCGACCTCGAGAAGGCGTATGATACGACGTGGAGATACGCGATACTACGGAAATGTCACGATTTCTTTCTCAGGGTTCCCTGGAGAACCGTAGGTTCCGAGTCAGGATGGGAACTGTTCTCTCAAGGAAGTACGTTCAGGAGATCGGTATCCCTCAGGGTTCGGTGATGAGCGTTGCGCTTTTCTTGGTGGCAGTGAACGGTATCTCTGACGGCAGATAAAGAAAATGCTCTTTGTAGACGACCTCTGTTTCTACCATTCGGATAAGGATCTGGCGGAGGTCGGCGGTGGATGCAGTCGGCGATAAACGATGTGGCTGCCATAGCCGAGGAAACCGGGTTTACCTTTTCCACTTCGAAAACGGTGTGTGTTCACTAGAGTGGGTAGAGCTCGGCCTTCCTCGTATGTACCGACTCTCTGACCGCTGTCTGGGCTATACGCGACAGGTTCTCTGTGGACCCTCTCGTCTTGCTCTTGTTAGAGAAATACGCGGAGCTGGAGCCTCTCGGAAAAACGGTGGTTTTGTCTGGATTCCTGGACACGTCGGCCTGGAGGGTAACGAACGCGCGGACGAGGCGGCGAAAGTCGGTACGTCCCACCCTCCGGATCGGACCATCGGACCCTGACGCTAAACACGCAGTAAAAAATATGATAAAAGAAAGATGGCAGCTTCAGTGGGCAAGGTCGTCGGAGAGGCTCTTGCGAGTCAAGAGCACGACCGATAGATGGCCCTCAGAGAGCCTGAGCAGGAGACGAGGGATCGTCCTCACCCGACTGAGGATTGGACGCGGTTGACATTGACACATCGGCACCAGCTTTTGGGCCAAAGCCCGCACAGGTGCCCCTTATGCAGAGAAAGGTTGCTCGATGTGTCCTACATAATAGAGATGTATCATGCCTTGACTCCATACAGAGAGCGTGTAGGCATGCTGCCAGACTTAAGAAGAGTTCTCGAACACGGTAGCGAGTTTCAGAGTCCCCTGTTCCGCTTTTTAGGGGAAATTGAGAGGGGTGAGGGTGAAATAAAACGCCCCTCGAACGTTGAGAGCGTATGAGTGTGTGTGTTCGGGGTCGTTGGCGGAATATTTATAAAAGTACTCCATCGACCCCAATCTTGATTAGTTGAGTATAGGTCAGTGGAGGAATATCAAGTACTCCACCGACCAAACGAAATGATTGTATTGTATGGATGTATTTATGTGAATGAATGTATTTATTTGTATGAATGTAGTGTTTGAAAGTGTAAATAGAATATTGACATATTGACTTAGTTTGGGGCTGAAATGACCTAGATGTCGGAAGCCCCAGTAAAAAATAATAATAATAATAATAAAGAGATCCTTGAACCAATTTTCAAAAATGTATTTAGATTTGTTTTATAAATTTTCTAACATAATTATACAACATATTTTATTTACAACATACTAGACATATTTGTTAATTAACAATTTTTTATTCAAGGTATTGTAGCATGATATTTTGTGTAAACTAGAGTCAAACCTATCCCTTTTTAAACATAAATTCATAAAAAATAACTTTAAGTAATTAATAAACAAGTTCTTTTCCTTTTGAAACATTCGGTTTTTATGAAAGTTTATGAAACTTTATGAAAGTAAGTCTGGGTCAAAGTAGTGTGTTCTCCGAGGACAGGGATCTTGTTTTTATGGCACAGGATCTACCGAAATCCCCCCCTTAAAGTGTTCAAATATTTGCAAACCGCACCTGCACGTAAACCCAGGAATTTTCATATGCAAGAGGTATAACATTTTTACTACTACGTTGCTGTATTTTCTTTAGCTCATATTTTTTTTTCTAATTAGAGGAGATTAGAAAATAGCATTCATATCTAGAAGGCTTGGTTACTTAATACACTACAGAAGATTTTATATGTCCTTTGAGCTTTATGTTATTTACATGAGTTTCATAATTACATATTATTGTACAATAAACTATCTTTCTTCATTAAAACTACTTATAGCAGGGGCGTCGGTGGCCGCAACAGTTTAGCCGTTGACACGTCGCTCATCACTGTAAGGTAAAGGTCTCGGGTTCGAATCAAGCACATTCGTACCCGACATAATTACAAATGTTTTTGTTTTTCAAAAACACCGCGACCCTGAGGGTTGATATGACCTATGCTGTTGCGAACCCTCGTTTAAAAAAAACTACAGCCTATAACCAACGAATATATAAGAGAAGACAAAGAATTTTTTAGTTTGTAGAGGATGAAAACCTTTTCTTTCTCCTACAATGCCCTCCGCTTGTTCAATTCTTTATTTTTGGATCTCGAATTAGCCTTCATTTTCTCCCATATTCTTCAAGAGACCCTCAAGGCTCAAGCCCTTTTCTGCTATTCCATTAAATACTTCACAAAATCTATAAAAGCTGAACACGTTTAATGAAGATGACTCTCAAATGTATCTTCCCTTCCCACCAAATCTGTCTTATGTAATACAATAAATCAGTCTTAAACTCAATAAGCGCCTGAGTCGCTGAAAAGTGGCTTAAGTTGAGAGTACAAACATCCCAGCTGTTGTGTTTGGATCTAGTTCTCTCCTCCATTCACCAACTTAAATTTTTTCTTTACACACACATACCACCACGTTTCTGTCCTTTGTCATGAAGTGAAAGATTGTTCTAGGTCAGACCTCCGAAATTTCCCGATGATGCTTCTCCACTCTTCACCAGTTCCGCCGTACCTTCTCACGCTGAATATACGTAAACTCCTAGTTTTCTTCCTTAATCCCCACCCCTTTAAGGACAGATCTAAGGACGCACTGGGAAGCTTGAATATAAGCTTAAACACCCCATGAATCTTTTGTATATTTTTTCTTCTGCTGCACACGTGGCTGATCTGCACACGACTCGAAATAGTTATGGTAAACAATAGTTTCTTGCCTTATTTCTTTCTATTAAATCTTAATATAAATATTCCTCTTCTTACATTTATGCTCTCTTATTCTTCAGATTCTCAGTACACTCCCGTTTAACTCACTCCACCCCTGTACTTATCGACAGGCTACGTTCGCTAACTCGTAACGCTCGACTTAACCGGGAGTTCAAAACAGAAAATTCAGAAAAAACATACTTTTACCACGTTTTTTTTAGACTTTTGATATTTCCTTAGTTTTATAAAGTTTTTGTAGATATTTTTACCAAATTTTAACAAGATTGATACACGAGATCAAGTTGAACTAGACGACAGGCTACATTCGCAAATTCGCAACACTCGACTTAACCGGGAGTTCAAAACAGAAAAATCGGAAAAATATATCACATAAACGGTGATAAAATATATCTTTTTAATCGCGTACCTTTTGGTTTGAAAATTGGTTCCCAAGCAATAGCATTTTAATGATGGAATTATTCCATGATCTTGGATTTTGTTTGGTGTTACATTGATGACCTGATAATATTCTCAAGGGATTGGGAAAGTCATAGTGCACATTTATAAATTGTATTTGATCGTTTAAGTAAAAACGGGCTCACGTTGGTGCTATTAATTATTTTAAACAATATATTCCCAAACTCTCGGAAATTGCTCATCCCCTTCATTCTCTAAAGTCGGTGATTGGGTCATGGGTTAAAAGCTTATCATATCTCAAAAAAGGCGCAAAATATTAATTTGAAATTACAAAAGAAATACCAAGATCTGTTTTTAGTCAAAAACATAATAAATCAGATCTGTTTTGTGTTAAAAGATATAAATGATCCCAAAAAAATAAGAAAGGCACACATAACACAACTTAAAGCATATAGTCAACCTAGTTATAAATTAAGCTATATTTTATTCCTTAACTGTTTATTGAAAGTTACAAAAATGAGTCCCTTTAAAGTTTCATTTTTTTGTTAATTTGATTTATAAAATAAGTACAAAATCACGCTCTTAAAAAGTTCACTTCATTTAAATTGGTAAAAAATAGAATAAATGAAAAAGAAACAAGAAAATAATAAATTTGACAATCATAAAATTTAATAATAAAAGCTAATTTTAATTGCTATAAAACAGGATTTTTTGTACAAGCCAATGCCAGGTCTGCCCCTCCATGCTCCAAATGCTATCCTCTTGATCAAAACTTACTCACTACTTCGATGAACAGAAGATATATGATTCCAAATCATAGCAAGAATTCAGTCATTATGGACTTGGCTACGTTTGAATGAAATTGAAATTTATGGCTACATCCTTTGATCAACCAGGAAAGATGCATAGCCTCAAGACTACTTCACACCATTGCAGAATATGGTTCAAGTTTTAATCAAGAACGAAGAAAGAAGAACCAGGTGTGGAATTTTGGACTTTCCAGATTTATGACAAGACCTTAATGGTTTTTGGGTCCACAACATTATGAGTTTGTGGTAGTCTTCTGAAACCCACGGATATACACCAGCCATCCACACATTGTATGAGCATACATGACTTCAGAGGAGCCCATTCAGCATTTATATGCAGCGAACAGCAAGACGTTGATCATCATTAGCTATCCGAAGGGAGTCAAATGTACGGTGGGGAGAATATTATAAATAGTTTTAAGTTTGAAAACAAACTCGTTTTTTCCAGGCCTTTAAGGGTGAGAAATTTTGTCACATTTCAATTTATTTCAGTGACAATGTTGCGATTTAGATTTCATGATTAAGCCTAGAGCAAAAATAAGAGAGGATCGGGACAATGAGGGTAGAGACAGTCGAGTCTAGAAATGAACAAGTCCATTCTGTAGATGATAGACCAATGAAGTGAATTCCTGAAAAGAATTTAAAAAGTGCTGGATTCCCTAAAATAGAGTGCTGCGGTACACAGCGGATGACTGTAAACAGTGAGTACCCATCCACCCTTGTTCCAAACGGTCTGGCAAACGGTTTGCATGAAATTACTGTTTATTTAAATTTGAAAAGTTTTAATTGTTTGTTTAAAGTTTAAAATGAAATTAGTTGATTTAAATTATTTTCTTGTGTAATTAATAAATTGTTTTCAAACTTGTATTAAATTTTATTATAAAAAGGCACCTGATTGGTTGTATTCAGGTTTGATCAAGACCTCTGTTTCTCATAAAAAGGATTCAGAGTTGGAGATATTTTATATATANTTGGCTGCTGGGGCAATAATAAAATATTAATTCTAACATGCTCACTAACCTGACTGCCAGCAGAGAGAGTTGATTTACCATTTGTAAATCCCTCCTGGAAAAAGAAAAAATTAGGTTTAAATGAGAGAATAGTAGACAACATACATAAATAGATGTTATATAAGTGAAACTTACCCTTTGAAGGCAACAATCCTTGCCTTAAAACAGCTAAGATGAACCAGCTAACTACACACTGTTCAACACACGCGAAACAATTTAACACTATGTTTGAATAGCACTTTGTGAAAATGTAGGAAAAAGATACAAAACGGCACAACACCACCTAGAAAAGAAAAACATAAGAAATTAATAAAACTTAAATAAATTAAATATAATTTACACTGACAATCAGATTAAGAAAATTGTATTAAATAATAATTATAACATACAAAAAGGGCAGAATATGATTTCTTGTACTAATACTAAATAGAATCTCCATATAAATAATTTTAAAAATCTTAAGTATGTTTTGTTTGAACTTTCAACAGGAATGAATTTTTGGTCAACCAATAAAATGTACATTTTTAATAGCATTGATACAATAGCAAAGGCTACAAACCATACAATATAGTACATGTTATTATTATAAAAAGAACCTATTTCAAAATGAAATTTTAAAAACTTTGATTATATATTGTCAAATTCTTTTGTTGTACGTGCAAAAATCGGTTCTGATGCTGATTTTAGTGAAAAGGGCAAAGTAAATGAAATAAACAGCTCCAATTGTAATTGTTTTTGTTAATAATCATTGAAATAATTTGTTCAAATTGAAAAGGTTGATAGAAGTATAGTTGAGGTGCATATTATACTGCGCCTTTAAAAGCTATTGTATCCTCCATTCTGTGCGTCAAGCCCACTGGTAAGTCTTAATTCATCAAGGAATTTTAGGTTCAAATTCGGTATCATTAACACAAATTGCAGAGGAATAAAGTTAACTATTCACTGGTACTACAACCTCCTGTACTTTTTAATTGGATATTCAACAGAAGAGTTAATTTTTTTGTTTAAATCTTGTAATTCAACCATAAATGATCAGGTATAAGTAGAAAAAGTGTCCAATATCCTTTGTCACACCCTGACTTACTTTGCTTCATGAATTTCAGATACCGAAAGGATGCCCACCATTCAATAACATCGTAGATTTATTGGACAATGTAGATCAGTTCTGATGATGATTTTAGTGGAAAGAGCAAAGTGAATGAAATAAACAGCTCCGATTATCATTGTTTTTGTTAATAATCATTGAAATAATTGTAAATATTGTTTATATTAGAACAATCTATCATGTAATAAATTCTGTCCCACCTTTTTCAACATGTTTCAAACATCTTCAATAAACAACTAGGGCTCTGATTCTTTTGTGATTTGTGAATATCTGCTGTGTTTATAAACCAACAATTTGTAATCATTTCTTTTCATTTATTCCTATGGAAAGTTTGATAAAACAGTAGGAAAAGTGTCATCTTCATTAGTTTTTCCATGCCAGAAATTCTGCAGGTGAAGTTTTACATTCACTCAAGAGAACCGAGATTTTTTTTTTTAAATCAAACTAGTTGAAATATAAGCTGTAGTGAAATTGGGGAAGGGAAGATCTGGGGTAAACTTTTCAGTAAATAGCAGAGAATCTGTCAACCCTGTTTGACCTATTCGTACAAACGTGAGTACGATACCTCTTCACCTATTCAGATCGTCCTAGGGCTCCCTTCCCAGCTAATCGATGCTCTATTTCAATTTAATAATCTTTTAACGCATTTTCAGAGTCTGGGGACTGGATTGTAAGGCCAATTCTGAAAATTAGGACCCTGTTTTTCTTCCATTAATTCTAAATTTTACTCTGTACTTTGTGATTTCTAAATTTTTATGCCTTACATATGTAGAGTATCTGTCTGTCAACCTCCGATGGCTTATTCTTAGTCGAGTGAGAATATTCACTCTTTGCCTATTTATATCTGACAACTGAGCTCTTGATACATTTGAGCTTCTGGGCCGTTCTAGCCCTCCAATTTCAATTTAATAATTTTTTAACAGAGCGACTGAGGGCCGGATTGTGATGGTCAGTTCTGAAAATTGGGTTGTCCCTGCCTTAGCCAGTGAGTAAACACAGTATTAATAAATCAATCAATAAATTAGAACAGCCGTAAACACTAATTTTATTTTTTATGGAGTAAAAAATAAAATTAATGTAGTAATTATGTTTAACAGTCAAAATTGACTGTTATGACCCATGACTTTCCACTCAATACACCACTACTCTAACCACTTGAGCTATTGTGACTTCGTAAGTCAATAAATCAAGTGGTTAGGTAGCGGCGTATTGAGCCAAAGCACATGAGTTCAAACCCCGCTCGTATCACTAACTTTTTCATCTCAACTTAGATAAAAGGTATAATTTATAAAATAATTATGTGTTGCAAAAATGTACAAAAACTATATAAAACTCAAGAAATATGTAAAATATGTAAAAAGTTCGAAAAATGAGGTGTTTTAACCGGTTTTTAGATTTTCACCTACCTGGGAAAGTGTTAGTTATGAGTTCGAGTATTAATGTATTTGACTATTGCTACTAGATCTCAGATACTAATCTTAGGTGTCTTATTCATTCTGCAGATGGGTGCCATCGAAATCACACAATTTTTTTAGAACATCTACGCCACAACTAGAAAGGAAACAAAATGGTCTCTTTTGAATTAGCTAGCTGTTTAAACAATGTCAATTGAAATCGCATTGGATGACTGATGGAACTGAAAGTAGGATTCATGTACGAAATTCAACCATTCGATCAGATTCCTACAAAATATGGACCTGCAGTAATTGTGAACACCCACAACAGAGCGCATCTTACGATCTATAAATGATCATTAATTAATGGTCACTAAATACCACACAAATAAAATCTAATAATTTTCTTTTTATAAATAAAGAAAAAAGACAATTATTGAGGGTTTAAATGAAATTTCAACATCTTAACCGTTTGAGCAGACTCGAAGAGCTAGTAGCTGAAAAGCTTTTGATCCATAATCCAAAATAAATCAATATCCGTATTATATAATAATTGAAAACTGGTTAATTGACAATTTGCAATGGAATTCATTTTAAAAAAAAGAAAGACCTAGACTTTTTAAACTAATAAATGTCAAGAATGATAAATACCTTTTTCGAGATTGAAAGTGTGATGTCGAACCGGTGACCGCCACGAGACAAAGAGGGCGATTGGCGGGAATATTACATCCCAGTCCCCTCACCAACTGACAATTAATCATACACTATTCTCACAAACTAATTTAAATATTGAAAAATGTTTTAAAATAATATCAACCGAATGTTGGAACTATTTTTTTTTTTTAATTAAGCCCGATTTTTAAAAAAATTTAATCATTCTTTAGTACTTTTAGAAGATACTCGTTCAAGTTGGCAGTGATCTGATAGGCCGATGATTCTCCGTTTAGAATTTGAATAATGATTTGAGTTTAAAAATAAATAATTAATTCTTAAATATTCCATAAGTTTTTGTGCTATTATTTTTAGAAAGTATTTTAAAGAATGTAATATTTTTTATTTATTTGGAAGTGTCCTTGAATCACCGGCCGTTTCCCGCCATTTCCACGGACGATTCAGGCTACAATTGACGGTCGAGACTGGGCTTTTTCACGGTGAGCTTTTATTTCGGAATATTATAATTATTTGCATTAAAAAAGTTACTTTTACTTTGAAATCAAAGAAAAGTCGTTAATGAAATAATTTATCAATCACCGCCAGTTTTAAATATTGATTTGTTGGATGTATTATTGCAACACAGCAAGTTGGTTCAACCTCTCCGGATCGCCTGGTGACTTCGATAAAATTTCATTTTCGATTACCAACAAATCCAATATTTTTCAAGAGGAGCAAGTCGGTTTTATGATTATCAATAAATATTGAGATTATTTCAATTAATTATACTTTTTTATAGACTAATGGTCATTGGTTCGAATCTCACTCGCAACACTAAAAAAGTTAAGTTAATAAGGCATTTTATCTAAGGCCTTGGTGAGATGAAAAAGTTAGTGTTACATGTGGGTTTTGAATACGCATCCTTCAGCTCAATTCGCTGCTGCCTTAACCTCTTGAGCTGTTGACAAATAAGTCATGATAGATCAAGTGGTTAGAGAAATGGCATATTGACCAGATGGTTGTTGGTTCGTATCCTGCTCACAACACTAAAAAAAGTATAATTATTTCAATTAGGTACGCGTTTTATCTAAGGCCTTGGTTGCGATGAAAAAGTAAGTGTCGCGAGCAAATTGGGTTAGAACGCAACCTTCAGCTCAATACAGTGCTGCTCTAACCACTTGAAATATCGACTCACAAAGTCACAATACTCAAGTGAATAGAGCAGTTGTGTACTGAGCTGAAGGTTATGGGTCATAACGGTCAAGTATGACTGCTAAACATGTATGGATTAAAAAATAAAATTAGTGTTTATGGCAGTTCTAATTTATTGATCGATTTATTAATACTGGGTTTACTCACCGGTTAAGAAGGGACATTTTCAAACAAATTGCGCATCATATGCTGTTGCGCAATAATTTGCCAATGAATGGCAGTGTTTGATGCATTGCACAAATGATTGACTAATTGCAAAAATGTTTGAAATCTTTTGTACAGTTTGGGTCAACATCTAAAACACATACTTTTTCGAACTTTTTATGTATTTTACTTATTTCTTGACTTTTATATAGTTTTTGTACATTTTTGCAACACATAATTATTTTATAAATTATACCTTTTATCTAAGATCTTGGTAGAGATGAAAAGTTAGTGATATGAGAGGTTTCAAGTCTCTAACCACTTGAGCTTTCATGACTTAGTGAGTCAATAGTTCAAGTGGTTAGGTAGCGGCATATTGAGCTGTCAGGGGTCATAACAGTCAATTATGACTGCTAAACATATATAGATTAAAAAATAAAATTAATATTTATGGCTGTTCTAATTTATTGGTTGATTTATTAATACTGTGTTTACTCACTGGCTAAGGCAGGACCATCACAATTTTCAGAACTGACCATCACAATCTGGCCCTCCATTGATGTGTTAAAACATTATTAAATTGAAATTGGTGGGCTAGAACGGCACAGAAGCACAAATGTATCAAGAGCTCAGTTGTCAGATAACCCTTGGAGGATATAAATAGGCAAAGAGTGAATATTTCCACTCGACTAAGAATAGGCCATCGGAGGTTGACAGACAGATACTCTATTTCATATGTAAGGCTTAAAAATTTAGAAATCACAAAGTACAGAGTAAAATTTAGAATTAATGGAAGAAAAACAGGGTCCTAATTGTCAAAATTTGCCTTACAATCCAGTCCCCAGACCCTGAAAATGTGTTAAAAGATTATTAAATTGAAATAGAGCATCAATTAGCTGGGAAGGGAGCCTTAGGATGATCTGAATAGGTGCAGAAGTACGTTTTTAAGAATAGGCCAAACAGGGTTGACAGATTCTCTGCTATGTCCGGCATGAAAAGTTTACCCCAGATCTTCCCCTCCCCAATTTCACTATAGCATATCTTTTAACTAGTCTGATTTAAAAAAGAATTCTCAGTTCTCTTTAATCTTTTGAATTTGAACAAATTATTTCACTGATTATTAACAAAAGCAATGATAATTGGAGCTGTTTAAACTGACTTTTGCACCCACAACAAAAGAATTTGACAATATTAAGTCAAAGTTATTTTACTTCATTTTGAAATGTTCTTTTTTAATAATAACCACATGTACTATATTGTATGTTTTGTAGTTATTGCTATTGTATCAATGCTATTAAAAATGTACATTTTATTGGTTGACCAAAAGTTCATTCCTGTTGAAAGTTCAAACAAAACATACTTAAGATTTTTAAAATTATTTATATGGAGATTCTATTTAGTATTAGTACAAGAAATCATATTCTGCCCTTTTTGTATGTTATAGTTATTATTTAATACGATTTTTCTGTAATCTGATTGTCATTATATATTATATTTCATTTATTGTAAGTTTTATACATTTCTTGTGTTTTGCTTTTCTAGATGGTGTAGTGCAGTTTTTGTATGTTTTTTCGTACATTTTCACAAAGTGCTATTTAAACAGTGTGTTAAGTTGTTTCGCGAGTGTTGAACAGTGTGTAGTTAGCTGGTTCATCATAGCTGTTTTAAAACGAGGATTGTTGCCTTCAGAGGGTAAATTTCATTTATATAACATCTATTTATGTACCTTGTCTACTATTCCCTCATTTAATCTTTTTTTTTCTTTTTCCAGGAGGGATTTACAAATGGTAAATCAACTCTCTCTGCTGGCAGTCAGGTTAGTGAGCATGTTAGTATTAATATTTTAGTTTTAGATAGCTTTTTTACATTTTGCATACAATTTCTGGAGAGATTGGTATCTCAGATCTAGTAGAAATGGTAGAATACATCGGTATTCAGACTCGCAACTAACTCATCCACGAGTAGTAGGAAATCTAAAAACCACTACAAACACCTACTTTTTCAAAAAATTGTTTAAAAGTGTTGATCCATTTTTACATCATTGTTTTACATTTTCACAAAGTGCTATTTAAACAGTGTGTTAAGTTGTTTCGCGAGTGTTGAACAGTGTGTAGTTAGCTGGTTCATCGTAGCTGTTTTAAAACAAAGATTGTTGCCTTCAGAGGGTAAATTTCATTTATATAACATCTATTTATGTACCTTGTCTACTATTCTCTCATTTAATCTTTTTTTTCTTTTTGCAGGAGGGATTTACAAATGGTAAATCAACTCTCCCTGCTGGCAGTCAGGTTAGTGAGCATGTTAGTATTAATATTTTATTATTGGCATATCAGATAATATTATGCTCTTGGTTTAATACTATCTGCCTGTAACAATAAAATACAGGTAGTGTTCCAAAAACATTATCTACTATCTACAGAACTATCTTAGAATGGTTAGAAGTTGCAAAAATGTGTTTTCCCAACTACATAATTTTTATTTTTTGTTCATTAAACTTTAATTCATACAAATTCCAAAGAAAAATATACAAAAAGGTCAATTTTTTATTTTTTGGGTACAAATCCTGGAGCCATCAATATCCGAGATCTGGTAGAAATAGTCGAATACATCAGTACCCAAACTCGAACTAACACTTCTGCTGGTAGGTTAAAATTTAAAACCTAGTTAATCACTTACATTTTGGAATTTTAGGCCAGAGGCGATGGCGGGAATTTAACCCACGACCGCGGGGTCTACGAGCCGAGAGTCTCACTCTAACCACGCGGCTACCGCGGCTCCTTTCACTAGTTATAAAAAAATTTTAAATCTGTGGTACAATTGCTAGAAATTTTTAAAAATAATATTGGAACAATCGGTACTGGGTAGTAGGAAATCTAAAAACTGGTTAAAACACCGAATTTTTAGAATATTTTTGTATTTTACGTGTTCCACTAGTTTTAAAAACTTTTTTTCTGGGTTTGATTTCTGTAGAAATTGGTATCTGAGACCTAGAAATGATGGAGTACATCAGTATTCAAACTTGCAACTAACACCACCAGTAGGTGAAAATCTATACACGAGATTCAGTTGAACTAGTCCAAAGGCTTCATTCGCTAACTTGCAACTCTCGACTCAACCGGTAGTTCAAAATCGAAAAACCAGAAAAAACATACTTTTAGGAATTTTTTTAGACTTTTGATATTTCCTTACATTGAGAATGTTTTTCTATATATTTGGACCAATTTTTAACAAGATTGATACATGAGATCAAGTTGAACTGGTCGAATTGCTTCATTCCCTAACTCGCAATTCTCGACTCAACCGGTAGTTCAAAATCAAAAAACCGGTAAAAAACATACTTTTACGAAGTTTTTTTAGACTTTTGATATTTCCTTAGTTCTAGAAAGTTTTTATATATATTTGCACCAAGATTGATACACGAGATCAAGTTAAACTAGTTAACAGGAATCATTCGCTAACTCGCAACTCTCGACTCAACCGGTTGTTCAAAATCAAAAAACCGGCAAAAAAACATACTTTTACGAATTTTTTTTAGACTTTTAATATTTCCTTAGTTGTAGAAAGTTTTTCAATATTTTTTGACCAATTTTTACCAAGATTGATAAACGAGATCAAGTTGAACTAGGCGACAGGCTTCATTCCATAACTCGCAACTCTCACTCAACCGGTAGTTCAAAATCGAAAAACTGGCAAAAAACATACTGTTACGAAGTTTTTTTAGACTTTTGACATTTCTTAGTTTTAGAAAGTTTTTCTATATATTTTGAGCAATTTTTAACATGATTGTAACACGAGATCAAGTTGAACTATTCGACAGGCTTCATTCGCTAACTCGCAACTCTCGATTCAACCCGTAGTTCAAAATTGAAAAACCGGCAAAAAAACATGGTTTTACGAAAAACTTACATTTTCGAACTTTTCTTAAACTTTTGATATTTCCTCAGATTTGAAAGCCATTATACATTTTTGACCAATTTTTAACAAGATTTCTCCACGAAATCAAGTTTAACTAGTCGAAAGGCTTCGGTCGTGACTAAACCGGTATATCAAACTCGAGAAACATGTTGAAAAACTTACTTTTTCCAAATTTGTTTAGACTTTTGATATTTCCTTAGGTTTAGAAAGTCATTGTACATAGTTTGACCAATTTTTAACAAGATTCCTCCATGAGATAAAGTTTAACTAGTCGAAGGCTTCGGTCGCTAAATCGTAACTTGCGACTCAACTGGTAAATAAAACTGGAAAAACAGGTTGAAAAACTTACATTTCGACATTTTCTTAAACTTTTGATATTTCCTTAATTTTAGAAAGTCACTGAAAAATTTGAATTGAGTAGGAAAATGTGTGTGGCCACTTTCGTCTGACATAACACCAAAGTAATTCCTAAAAATTGAAAGTGAACATTCTTCGTTACAGGAGACTTTAAACGTGTTACTTTGAACTGTTTTAAAAAATCAGTCATAATGACTGTGCTTCAATATGAAAAATTTGTGGCAAATGATCTATTGGAGCTGGAAGTTGATTATGAAATAATATTATTGGAAAAGAATCAGAGAAATTCTGCTATGCCTAGTATTATAGCCGCACTATATATTGAGTTTAGTTATGGGGCGCGTTAATGTTGATTGCGCCATGTGATCACTATACATCGCCAAATTTTGCCATGAATAGTGTGATTGAACAGGCTGTTTCATTTACTAAAGATTGTGTCGTGATATTCGGAATCAAGCCAAATAGTCCAAGTACAGAATATGGTTAAGAGTAGGAAATATCATAAAGCATGATATAGCATATAAAGTAGAATCATTTAAATAAAAGGCAGATATCAAGTCTGCAAGTAGTCAGGGGAGTATTTTTGAAATTCCGGATATTTTTTAGTTAAAGCAAGTAAATATTTATCAGTAATTTATGACCTTGAGCAGGAAATATTAAGGTATGGTTAGGGATGGAAAAAAAAGGATATTAAGTAAAGAAGTGTTTACAGGTAAAGTAAAGAACAAAATGTATAATTTACATACCGTAAATACAAAGTTTGTTATGTCTAGTATTAATAGATTTGCAGAGAATAAATATTTCATATGAAAATAGAGAATGCTTAGGAACTGCAAGCAATCAGTCGATAGATGAGATTGTCAGTAAATCTAAGTGCAAATTAATGACAATGGTCGAGTTAAAAGAAATAGAATGGTCTCATTTTGAAGTTAGTAAGAAAGATGAAAAATATAATTATATAGCTGGAAATGTTTTAGCGGATCAAGTTCAATCAAGCTATATAGTAAACCAAAATGATGAAATGATTGTAACACTGGGTGTTGAAATTAACAATTTGTTAATTAGACACTGAAATCTTAGAATTTGACAAACGAAACCACATGTCATTTGACATATATATGAATTATTATGATAGATCCTTTACCCAATATGATGAAATATAAAGCTATAACAACGCCAGTTTCAAATTAAAATTAAGCATCTACACAATTAGAGCATTTCTCCCATCAATTAATAATTGATAATGTTATATTTTTCTTCTTCTAAATTCATCTCCCTTTTTATATTGGACTTCCACTCATTAATTTCCAATATTTGCATATTAGGCTATCTGATATAAATATGTAATTTGCTTTGATTGAATAATAAATTACAGAGACAGAAGATTCCTTTATTTACATTTTTTTCCAAATGTCACTATTTTTTTCCTAAAATATAAATAAGTAAATAAGTTTATAAAATAAAGTTTTTCACTCTAATATTTCTTTGGGGTAAGACGTTTTATTTTTCAGTTTTTTCTTAAAGTCTTCGCTGTGTTTAATGTTAAGTTTAAATTTGGAATTAAATATGAGACGCACTATTTCCCTCTGTAGCTCATCAGCAGAACCTTGTGGAAATTCTCGCAGCAATGAGGCAACATACTTTCCAAAATAATCAAAACTGTCTTCATCTTTTAATTGTGTATTCTTGTTACATTCTCCAATGACAAAAGTTTCATTTTCCATTTTCATTAATTTCTGTAAACATCTTACAATGGCTGGTTTTTACTGTACCTCTTCATAGTCATGGGTGGTTGAATGCTTCATATCATTTATTTAGGTATGTTTTTCTGAAATTAAAAATTACATTTAAAAATCTAATTTGATTTAGATATAAAATAGTTTACATTTATTTATTAATTATGGTTTTGTTTTGTTTTTAATTTAAAAATACTTTAATAGCTACTACTCACCTCATGTCATTCTTCTGTCTCTGTAGAGATTCGAAAAAAACATCTGAGAAGAAATATCCTTATTTGTAGCTCAGTTTATGTCGGATGACAATATTTTCTAAACTTATCAAGTTCTAGTTGCTTATTAATTTAATCATATGCTTACTTCAAATTTTAAAATGTAAATATTTTTTATCAAGCATGTGTTTCAAGGCCAAGTAAACAAGTTATCCTGCGGTTAAATTCTTGTAAATACTTCTATGGTAAGTTACATCAGTTTGTTAGTAGCCCGTTTCAAACATTGCTCCACACAATCACAATTAAAGAAAATATTAACAAAGTTCCTTGTTATATTTGCTGCCAATGACTAATGTATAATCAATACATTGAACCCTCTCATATCACAGTAAAAACCAAATAAACACATAAATGCTGGCACATTTTGAACTTACATGGTCAGGTTCAGATGGGTAGTTTACTTGTAAGCTACCAAAAATCAAAGAATGAGAGGAAAAAATGCCATGTGATTATTTAATACAACTATTAAATTATTGTGTCACATAGTATAATTCAAATTAGCTGTAAAGCATTCTTTAACAAAGTTAATTGAATGTGTAGAAAAGGCTTTGCTACTTCAACAAAAAGTTTCCTTAATAATTACATAAGTGTATGTTATAGTACTGTATAACTTTTACAGATGGTAAAAATAGAAAAAGTCCATGAATGAAAATCTTAAGATTTATTTATAGAATTAAAAGTTGATTTTAAACTCCTTTTATTTTTAAAAATTTACATGTATATATATTAAATTGTATAATGGCTTTCATATTTGCTGTGTTAATAAATGAATTTCCTTATTATAAACTAGAAAGCACATAGAATTCAATAAATATTAACAAGAAGTTAATATTCTTTTAGAACTTTGTTTCTGCCCAAGGAGCTAAGTTTCTTTTAGAAAGTGACCATTTTGATAGATTTTTCTAAAAATGTTATTTTTCTTTTGTTTATTTGCAGAGAGAAAATATCTTTCCAAACTTTTTCAAACCATTTTCTCATTCATTGACCTGGCTTTAAATGTTATGGATGTATATGTGAAAAGCTTAAAAAATTTGGAAAAGCTTAAGAAGTTTTTATAATCCAGATGAAAAATATCCACCAAAAAGAGAAGAAAAAAATATTTGTTTTTTATTGTTATATTAATTACAACACACTTGCCTGAGTAGAAAGAGTAAAACAACATGTTTTGTACGTAGAACCATCTACCACCACCAGTGGTGCACTTATCTTAATGTAAGCCAAATTAAACGAGATCATAAAATAATGAGTTTTAATAAAAATTATTTATTTATGGTGGTTTGTAAAAAAATTTACCAAAACACTGGAAAAACATTTAGTGTAAGATTAAAATTTACGTAACAATTTATTCTATCACTATGATGTTTGGGTGTTTTGGTAATTATTTTTTTTTTCAAGCCATTATAAACCAATAATTTTTTAGTTTTAAAACTCGAGAATGTCTGATCTTATTTAATTTGGTTTACATTAAAATAACTATGTTGTAATTAATATAGTGATAAAAATAGATAATGTTTCAAATAAACAATAATGAGAGAATGTGTTGTTTTTGTCTTGAGTGTATTACCTGATAAAAAAACAATGTTTCAAATAAACAACAAAATGAGAGAATGTATTGTTTTTGTCTTTGAGTGTATTACCTGATAAAAAAATAATATACTATTGTACTAGCAAAGAAATGAAAAGTACTGTGTGTGCATTTTTGTATTATGCATTTATTTATAATTTTTTTTTAAAAAGTATGAATCAATTTGTATGTTATAATAATAGATTATTGTGTTGCAGAGCTCGTTTAAACAAAGGTTGTCATGGCTCAAATAAACCCCTTTTATGAAGGTGAATTTTAGGGAAAACCAGAGAAAAAACAAAAATTCCCTAAAATGAGTGCCAACAATGTATTAGAAAACAAAATATGTGCCCAAACAGAAAAATCGTCAGTTCAAGAAAGCGTTAATGGCGGCATTACAAATTCCCCTGTGACAGTTAGAATAAAATATGGAAATAAAAGCCTTGAAAAGGACAAAGAAGAAAATGAAGAATTTAAAAATGATGATTTCCACCAACATATTACCTATGGGCAGCCAATCAACTGTATACCTACAGTTACATTTGATTCCATCAATTCATCGTCTGATTTAAAACACTTATCTACTTTACCACCAATTAATTCAGGCCTAGTAGTTGATCCTGACCAAATACTAAATTCTTGTAACACAATTGTTGATGAACATTGTATTAATTCTGGTTTAACAAGTGATCCTGACCATTTGTTTAATTTTCAACAAGATGATGGTAACTTGACCATTAATCCTGGTTTGATTACTGATCAAGATAAAATTAATAAAAACAGTAAATCTGAAGAGATACTGAAACAAAATGAAGAAACAAGCAACCCAACAGACAAATTCCTTCTGATTGAACTTTCAGAATTGGCTGAGAGTTCTGCACCAGCTGAAGATATAATAGGGGAAAAATCTAATGACCAGATAAAATTAGACAACAATGGAGAATTTATTCATCAAGAGTCATTTGACAGAGATTCAGCAGGATTAGACAATGTTGAAGCTTTTAATTGTAATCAAAACTTGTGCAGGGAACAGCCGGATAGCAACCAGGAGATTGAATCTGTTAAAGATGCAGATACTCAAATCTGTGCACCAGCAAAATATGATTATCTAAGTATGATTAATCAGGAGGTGTGCAGTCTTGTTAATTCAATCACAGAAGAAAATTACAGATCTAGTGATGACGATGAAGTTATTGATGATATTAATTCAGAATCGTCAACAGTAGACAATTTGGAATCTACTTTTAAAAAGCCTATTATTTTGGAAGAAAATGATGCACAGTGTATTTTTGGTTGGACACTTCTTTCTCCAGGATTGATGGAAATTAAAATCAGTCCAGACTCGGATGACTCAAATGATGTAATAAGAATAAGGCGAACAGCATCGCTTCAATGTCGCATTGAATCGGGGGATATTAATAAATTAAATGCCTTCCGAGAAAATAATGAAAAAGCTGAAAACACTAATGACTTTGGTGAGATGGAATATGTAGATTTCCTAGAGTATTTATCTCAAGTCACTAATCGAAGTGCCAATGAAATGCAAGAGAATGATGACCAAATTAATCTTGTATTCCAAACAGAAGATGACAAAGATACGGGTGAACTTTTTAATTCTAAAAAGAGGGTAATGCAAAACATACAGCAAATGCTTTCTACACATTCGCAAAATAATACTTTAATGGAAAACTCTGTTCAATTACCATCTGAGAAAAAAGGGGAATGTGGTGTTGATGTCATAGAAGGTCCCCAAGAAATGTCATTTCCTACAGAAGAAGATAATGTAATGTCTGTTAAATTTCTAATGCCATCAGATTCAGCTGAGCTACAACCTAAAACCAGAGAAGACGGTGAGGCAGCTTCTATTTCAAAAAGTCCGGATTTAATAGAACTGGAAGAAGCCAATCAAAATCTTGCAAAAGAAAAATCATTAATATCAATTCGTCATCAGCAATCTCTGGAACAGCAACACGAGCCTGTGGAACAATCAAGAAACAAAAAAAATGGAATAAAAAAGAAAAACACATTGTACAGATGGTTGAAATCAAAAAAAGACATTCCCTCGACCAATGGTAATCCCTCAAATACACCAAATGAGGTTAAAAAAAAGAAATCTTGGTTTCGATTTTGGTTTTAATCATTAAATTATTCAAGTTCGTTTCATGGCCTCTTTCTAATAAACATAACCATATTATTTCTTCAAAGTTATTAATCTAAGAGGAAATGTAGACTTGTAATAACATTTATGAAAAACAGTATTTAAGAAAAAGATTAACATATTGTATTATCCAAAATGTTATTTGTATCTTAGCAATAAAGGAAACAAAGCCATAGTATGCATACTGCAAAATGCACTTTTAGAAGGTATTTTAAATACATTTTGAAATATGGGAAAGTGAGCTGCTCAGATTCCAATTAAACATATTCTTTAGTTTCTTAAGTAATTTCATTTTTTTACCTTGCCTATATATATTTTTATGCTTGGTTTATAAAATAACGGGTGTTCATATTTTACAAAAGGATGCTGACAAGTTTTCTCTTTTGACACACATCATCAAATGCACTAGACCAACCTTATATATTAAAATTAGCTTACATTGTAAAAGAAAATCAAAATGGATGTCAATAAAACGAAAACTTCATTATTTCCCTGGACAATTAGAAAATAAAAATAAAGCTTGGTGCTACATTGAAAAATAAACATTGTGATAATGTTATAAAAAGATAACCTTCTATTTTTGAAGTGAACTAACTTTGAAATATTCAAAGTTAACAAAATAGCTGAAAATTTTACTTATCGGCCTCGTCCATGATAGTTTTTTAATATATACTTATATTGAAGGCTGATCACTAATCATTATTTAACTATGAACTATCAGAACAATATTGATATGAAGTATATGTACATATTTTGTCTTCTGAATTGACAAAGTAACTCATTATGTTGCATTAGCAGAAAGGTGCATTTTGACACTTTAGCTGGCAGTTCACATTAATGCTGTATGCATTGAGTTAGATTGTACTGACATTCAGAATGATCTTAATGTATTTGTTCATTGGTATCATTGCAACATGCTTAGGGTGAATTGTGAAAAATGCAAAGTTTTTCAAATAGGAGAACTAAGGATAAAATGTAACTTAAGTTTCTATTGAGGGTAAGCAGATGGAGGAAGTCTCTAAAATACTAAATCTCAGGGTAGTTTTTAAGGATCAATGTAACTTTTCTGGTCATACTGATACTGTATCTCCAAGGCTACTGGGAACTTGGGTCTTATTAAAAGAATAGCTGGTGATTTTACTAACTCATTTGCCATAAGGCTTTTGTCCCAGTACTTGTGTAGAAGGGATATGAATTGTGCGTAAATTGTTTACAGTCCTTGTGGTTAGGTTAATGCTGACAGACTTGAAAGAGTTCAGAAGAGGTTTATCAGCTATATTTCAGGAGCATATTTTTTTATGAGGATTTATATTGCATTTTATTTGATACATTTGGGCTAAATACCATCAAACATCGATGCATAATGACTTGTTACCTTTTGCTGGAAATTATATAACAATGAAGTGGATACTCCAGAGATTCTGGCAAAGTTAGATTTCAATATTCCACAAAGACATTTGAGAGCATGATTTGCTTTATTGGGCTTACTATACAAGGGAATATGGGCTGTCCTCCCCAATGGTTCGGATTTTGTGTCTTCTCAATACATTAAGGTGATGTATCCAGTATTGTATAACATCCAGGGATTGTATAACTTGTATAACCATGTAGATATTTCTATGTTAACTATCATTGAATATATTATTAGCCTTCATGATAAATATTGAAGTAAAGTGATCAGGGATGAAGCCATGTAGGTGAAAAAAAGCCAAACTGTTTTTCTGCTGTCGAGCTTTCGGCTGTATTCGACACCATCCTCAAGACTCTATTTCATTTCTATTTTAACGTTAAGCTTGGCTTTTGTTTTAGATTTTATCTTGTTACTTAGTTTCTTAGCTTGTTTTATGTTTCCATATTATTTGACATGAGTATTGTAATTAGTATAACTTACAATTATGACTCTCCTTTGTGGGGCACTCCTGTACTTGCTTTAATAAATTAGTTCATGTATAGTAATTTTCTCTCACTCCATCTGTTCTTGCAGCATACATAGACTTACACATCAGAGTCAAATAAAATTTTGTTTTGAAAAACCCAGTCTAGGCCAGATAAAAGCCAGTTTTAACATAACTTTGTTTATAAAATTCCTTTTTTATGGAGTTATAAACTTATGTGAACAGGTGGCCATTGAGTGGTGGGTCAAAACCACAATATAAGACATTTCCTTTCTTCAAACTATTCAGCAAAAACGATAGTGGTACACCCTAACGATTCAACCACAGCAGTCCCTCACCACATTATTACGTACATACTCATTAAATGTCATTGTGTTACAATAATTCCGTGTCTATAGTCCTACTGGATACTATATTGCTGATTTATAATTTTAAATTATTGATCATATTTTTGATATCATGTGTGTGTTAAAATTATGATTATTATGAGGGGGTACATTGATTTTTAACACGTTTATACCGTGCAACCAGTGATTTAATTTTTTTTTTGTTTATGTCATTGATTTATCCATTATGGTAATACACAAGGAAGCTTCGGACATCTCTATGCCATGCACCCAATTATGTGTGAAGGGAGAGTGCACCTTTCAGTAAATTTGTAATACAAGTAGTTACAGAAACACCCCAGTGTTGATTGATTTAAAGATAAATTTTGTTTTCATTACATTAAAATTTTATTTAATTATTGATTTGCAAGTTTACATTATTTGAAATTACTATTGATTTTATTTATATTAAGGATTATTTCCATAGCTATACACTGTCTCATTTCTCAAATATACTTAACATGTACATTGCGATAAGAGAGTTGTTTCACCAGGCTGGTAAAATATAAAGCTTATTTTTTTCAAATCTCTCAAAAAATACCTGTAAACAAGTCAAACAAAAATGGAGCCTTTAAGAAACTACTATAATAAAAAGGTGGCCATCCTTTAATATTAATGAAAACAGATTTAATTTTAACAATTGTACAAGAAAGAGATATATAGCTAAAGTAGTATAGTAGGGGGCCACGGTAGCCGAGTGGTTAAGGCATCAGACTCTTGGCTAGTAGATCCCGTGGTCATGGGTTCGATCCCCACCGTCGCCTCTGAACTTTTTCTGACGCCTAAGGGGACGGACCAGTGGCCGCAATTGAAAGAAATTGACACGGGACTCATCAATGGAAGGGGTGGGATCGGATCTCAGCGACCCTGAATTTAGTCCCATCCCCCTTCAAAAATGGGTTTCTTCTATGGAAGAATACCGGTTCAACGGGGGCTCAAGTTCACATTTGTGTTACGAGCCCTCCCCCAAAATATGGAGCCAGGGAGAAAGTACAATAAGCTATACAGCTCAGCTGCAGTACTCAGGAGGGAACTCCTCCAGTCCCTGGTATCCGTTGTAAAAAAAAAAAAAAAAAAAAAAAAAAAAAAAAAAAAAAAAAAATTCGATTACACGACATTTGAAAAATGGCAAAAAGGAGGGGAAAAAAAAGATGAGGTTGAGGTGGGAAGTTAGTGTCCGAGTGGATCGAGGTCACGATAGCTCAAGTGGTAGAGCAGCGGCGTATCTAGCCGAAGATCACGGGTTCGAATCCCGCTCGTGCCATTGTCTTTTTTATCTCAACTAAAAACCTTAATTAATTGTAAGTATTTACAAATTTAAAAAAGGAAAGAAAAACTATTTTTTATCTTTAAATTTGATAACCTATGTGAAAAAATTCCATTTGAAAAAGTGTAAATATAATTATTTTTCATTTAAACATAACATAAAACACAAGAGAAAAAAATATTTACAAATATACAATAATTAAAACCAGAGGCCTTCATCGTCAACAGGATCTGGGGGTAGAACTGAAGTTGCTTCAATTGGAACTGTTGTTTGTTCTGGAGGCATCTCTTCATCTGATTCACTCACTGCAAGGTCATCTTGAATTTTTATCTCTTCTCTGGGTTGATCCCTTTTTAGCCCTCCAAGGAAATCAGATGGATCATAGTTGGGATCTACATCCATGCTCTCATCTAAAAGTTAATTATGTTTTTTATGTGTGTTGCACAATTAGTACAAAATAACCAAATCATACCTTGTGGGGTTTCAGTGTAGTATGCAATATTCCCTAATTGAACCATCGCTTCAGCAACTTGTTGACTGTCATCGTCTGGCATGGGTTCTGTTTCATAAGTCCCGACCTCTTCTAGTTCTTGCTCTTCTTCACTTGAAAATTGAAGATCTGCAAATTTGTTTTTGTTATAGTTCTTTAGTAGAAACCTAAGAAAATATTTATGGTTTTTAAGAAAGAAAACATACCTTCTTCAAGTACACCTGGTTCCTTCTTGAAGTTGACTTCTTCAGACCCCTCAACTTTCATAAAATCGAAATCATCAGGATTGGAAACACCCTTAAAATTGAGAATAATATGACATAAAAATACATTACAGTATACACTATTGGCTGAGGTCATATTATAAATTATGTTTACCTGTTCTGGATTGTCATCTTCATGACCAAGCCAAGGCCCTAGTGAATCCATATCAGCTTGCTCAAGTGCTCGTTCTTGTGTTACACTAATCCTTTGTTCTAATTGAGCAAGGTGCTCATCGTACTTAAAAAATAAATATAAAAAAAAATTAAATAATTATTAACAAATGAAAAAAAATGAACAAAAAATTCCTACTTCGTCCAAAGTACTTTTTGCAACACGGACAAGATTTTCTGCTTTTTGTGTAAATGGGGATTCTTTTCCATTATAAAGAATACAATTGTTAAGTATTCTTTCAACGTCCGCAAGGAATTCATTTCTTGAATGGTATTTATGCACTAAACGCAGATACAATTTTATATTTATGTATAATGATATGTTATTACAGAACTAAAATTGTACTCACATCTAACTTTTCTTTCAATTGTTTCTAGGTCCATAGGTTCTTTTATTATATTGTAGTAATCTTTAACAACTTTCTTGTTCACCGGTTTGGCGAATGGCCAAGATTCTGACATTGTTTTTAGTTTATTGTTAACAACAATGCCAAGAATATACGTAAGACCGACTTGGTCATTGTCATCCAATAAAGGATTGATGGCTTTTTCTAATCTCATCAATCTTTCCTCTTTTTCTCCAAGACGTTCTACACAAACGCTTAACATACGTTTTGCAGCAACTGTTAATGAGCTTTTCCCACCTAAATAATACAAAAAAGACATTATTGATTACAACACAATTTTGTATTTCTTATTTAATTAAATACCATTGTAAAAAGTAGAGTTTTCTACAATCTGGTTAACATCCGCTAAAAATTCTTCTCGACTTTGATATTTCTTTTGACGTAAATTGTCCCTTATAGTCTGAAGATCCATTGGTCTTTGCACAATTTTGTAATAATCTGGAACAACCTGGAAATGTTTTGATTTAGAGTAAACTTCTAGAAAACAAGTTCTTTTAATCAATGAATATATTTTTGTACTTTTGCATTTACTGGGAACAAAAACGGTTGCACATCTGGCAAATCTCTCATCTCATTCAAAATAGATTCTAATAGTGTCGATAACACTACGACTGGATCAGTTCTTCGTCTATTTGCAGGTTTCTGGTGGCGTTTCAGATAATCACAATGAATATCTGCTGCAGGCTTTCTCTTTTTTTTCGAACTCATCGCTTCCTTAGGAACTTTAAGAAGGAGTGACCTCCTTTTCATTTCTTCAGCATGCTGTTAAAAGCACAAAAAAAAGAAATAATAAATCATAGACCCCTTGCTTTAAGTTGTGATCTGTATACCTCGGGAGAAACCCAGATTGTAAGAAATAATAATGAAGTGTCTATTTATAATTTTTAGATAAAATAAAAATACCAACAGAAAACCCACATTACGCATACTTACAAGTTAAAGATATCAAAGTCAAATGACTGTTAGAGGAGTTTTATTGTTCTTAAAAGCTCAAATGTAATTTGTTCTCAAAAAATAAAATTTTACATCTTAATTTTTTTCTAAATTTAAATTTTGTAAAATTTAACCTTCATCTGGAGTAGTATTTTATTTAAATAATAATTTCCATGTCTATTTCTGTCATTTTACAAGATTGGATTACAAATCAAGAAATTTGTACAGGAACAACAGATGTTATGTCGTAAGTCTAGTTGAAAGTTAACATAAGCCAGGCACAATGCTGGGAAGTGAAAAAGGTCTTCCACCTCTTCCCTACCACAAAAGTGACAAAATATTTTGTTTCGCAAAACATTTATAATTTAAATACAATACCAATTATTATGCATCTTATTGTAATCAATAAAAAAAGACCTAGGGAAACAAAAGGCTAACTATTTTATTAATAATATTTTCTTTATGAGTTAACTGAATATTCAAATAAAATATTACTTACTTTCAGTAGTTTAGATGACAATTTCACTTTTGTTCCTTCAACATTGACAAGATCTTCATCATCAGTATTCAACTGTTTCTCAAATTCTTCCTCCTGCTCCTCAGTGAGTGCTACACTCATAGGTGGAAGAGGTTTGTCCATACCAGAATACATTGGACACGCTTTGTTTGTTCTCATGTGGCCAACCTACAATTCCACAAAAAACATATTAAAAAATTTGTATGCAAGGAAACTATTAAAGATGCATACCTGACCACAAGCACCACATTTAAGTTTAACATCTGGTTTTATCTTACTAGGTTTCCTTCTCTTTGGTGTTGGTGGGGTTGTAGGATTCGATAATGGAGGTCTGTTCCTAACAAACCCTGACTTCAAAAGAGGAGGTGACTGAGATCCTTCCCTTAATGTACCTTCAAGTGTTGTTGAAAGTGTTGAGGATAATGCTAAAACATAATGTAAAAATTATTAAAAATAAAGTTAATTATTTACACGGATCTTACTTGTTTGTTCAGCCAATGTAGCAGATGATAATGAAGGACGATTAAAAGTTGAGCCGCCAGTGATTCTTTCACGTTCTTGGTTCCTCCTGATTCTTCTTAGTTGTTCTTGTATTCTTCGCTTCTCTCTCTTCATTTCTTCTTTCAATTGATCATCCATTGTTGAATATTGTTTAATGAATGCTTCATCTTTGGTACTCCTGATCTTTAAGTATGTATCAATTACTGCAGGCTTTCTAACCACTTCTTGTCTAGTATACTCTTTCCCATCAGTATCTCTGAATGTTCTGTATATCCTTAAAACACGACCTGAAATGAATGAATAAATGTATATATTTTTTAAATATTTTAATGGTTAATTATTTGATTTGAAATATATAACAGATGAATCTTTATACCAGGATGATTAGCAAAAGTATTTGAAGTTGAGGTGTCCTCATCCTCCTTCTTTTTATCTTTTAGTTTTCTTGGGTCTTGATCTTGAATAGTTTTCATCATAAGGAGTTTTCGTAGTTCTTGCCTTTCTTGTTCCTCCTTCTCCAGTGATAACTGAAAGAATTTGTTTTCAAAAAATGTTTATTTTCAACTATACTCAATTGTATTTTTTTACCTGAGTGCTAGTTTTTTTATTAGCTAACATATTTTCAATGTTCTTTCCCATTTCTTCAATATCGGAGCTGTCTTCATCAGAACTTTCGCCTTCATCTGTTGACAATACTTCACAAGAAGATAATACTCTATTTTGAAGGTCAAATATCCTCTGACATTCCTCTTTGTACCTACAAAACACCGATTAAACATTTATCATTTATTCTTGCATACTATTTTAATTAAAGTACCGCTCTTGGTGTTCAGCAATAGAAAATCTATTTCCTCTGGAAAATTTTGTCATGCCTTCTTCACCAGCTTTTGCTTTCTCTGTAGATAACGTTCGTACAACGTCAATAACTTCCCACCTTGACAATTTTTTAATCTGAAATGAGAGAATACATAACCAATTAATTGTTTCTTACAAAGTAGAATAATTTTAGTTTTTGGGTAATTTTTTATATATAAAGAGACATGTACACTTTTTTTTTAATATAAATAAAAAGAAACAAAAAATAATAAGAGTGAAAAGGTGCAATTTTATTTTTTTCAACAGACCTCTTCTTCAGGGACACCAAATTTCCTTAATAAGGCCTTAGCGTTGTTCAGAGATAGTCTTCTGAGGTCAGCATCCGTTCCAGTAACAGTTCTCTTTGGTTGTGCTTCTTGTTCTTCTTTACTTTGCTAAAATGGAAATATTCTACTATACAAACATGACCTACTGTGCATTCTACAACATGTTAGAAATTAAGCGTACTGTTGGTTTATTTGGCATTCTCACGTATGAGAAACCTTCGCCACAACCAGTAGGATCAGCAGGTCCAGTAAGTTGAAGAAGGCATTTTCCTTTCATAGCTTGTATATATGCTCTAGTCGTGTTCCAAGGAGCAACTTTAACTTCATCATCCATTTTTAGCTGAAGATCTTCATCATCGTCATCTTGAGGTGTAAGAATGAATTTTTCTCCATACCCAGCATCCTTAGCAATTTAGTGAAGAATTGACAAGTAAAAAAAATACTATTTACACAAATAAGTAAAAAAAAAAATCAAAAAATTTAATTGAGGAAATACCTTGAGCCTTTGTTCTGCAGCCACCATACTAAAGTATGCACAACATTGCTCTGGAGAAACCATTGCACGGATTTCCTCTTCAGTAGGGAGACGAAATTCTGGTTTGATGACCCACCAATTTGAATCCATGCCTATTAAAAAATGAATTTAAAAAAATAAATAAATTTGTAAATGGAGAGGAGTGATGAACTTCTACAACCAGATTTTCTTTTCCTTTATTTTGTATTTATTTCTTTTAGAGCTATGCATCTCAGGGGCCATCCATCAAATACAAACTCCCTGAAGGTAGCCATGAAGAGGGAGCAGGAAAAAACCCACGAAATGCATAGCTGTAAAAGAAAATTATATAAAATAATGGAAAAGAAAATCAGGTTGTAGATCATTATTTTTCATCAATAAAAGGAAAAACAACCAATAATAAATAAAAAATAAGAAACATGATTTTTAAAAAAAATTATTTTGAGCATATAAATATAAAAATACATATTTCAAATATGTGCTTATACAGTTTTTTCTCTCATAACACTGACACTACAGCTAGCACAACACCCAGAGGACAGAGGTTAGGAGATACCAGCTGATGCTGGCAGTCAGGGCTTACGGGACAAGGGGGTCTCAAGGCCATCGTATTAAGGATGGAAAGTGTAGAAGATAGGCAGTAAAGTTAGTACGGATTAAAATCATAAATAAAATAAATTAAATTGATTCACTTGTTTTCAAAACTAGTCTATTTAATTTAAATTTAAGTAATTTAATTTATTTAAAAACACTAATTACCATTTAATTAATTGTGACTTGTGTTCTATAAAATTAACATTCACTTTTGGTTTTTATTTTATTTTATCACTTATAGTTAACACAAAAAATATTTCCTGCTATACAGGAGGGCTGGATCACATTTAATAATACTCCATATTTCATTGTGTTGCAGTTGAGGGGTCAATCATCTCACAATATTTATTTTCCAAATTATTCTCAATTAAAAGTCCAAGGATTATGCCCGGATTCGAACCCATGGCAAATAAGGTTGGTCACCCTAACTTCTCAATCACCACAGTTCCCCTTATTTAACCTATAGAATTATAATTATTTATTTACATCACCAGAGATTCACATTTTAAGAGAAGGTTTCCGACTAATGTTAGTTATAGTTTTATTTTTTAGTTTAACAATGGTGTGAATTTCACAAAAATCCACCTCAGTAATAGGGAGAAGGAAGATAAACATGCATACATCTTTGTTAATAAAGGGCTATACCACCTAAGGAGTTTACAAGAAAGCAATCAAGTTATATTGGCATTTATTGGCAGCATCGGGTATATGTCTCCCCACCTGTCTGTACACAAAATAACTGATTTTTCTATCAACTAATCGGGCACCAACAACAACCATTACCCTTCTATCAACAGAAAGATGGACCTAGCTAAGGCTTACTGAAAATGTTCACAAAAATTTTAAAAAACTAATTGAAGAAAATATTAAGTTCTCGGTTATAATTTTTACTTTTACTTCAGTTTATTAAAATATAGGCAAATTCAAGAGGCATCAGTGGCTATCTTAATAGTTAAGGCTATCTTCACTACAAGCTAAAGGCCCTGACATAGGGGCTTTTTTTCAAAAATTTTCAAAAACACCGGCACCCCGGGGTTCACATAACTTCGTAGTTAAAATACCCTAGTATAAAATTAATTAATTTAAAAAAATTAATATCCTTTTCTTTGCTTAATAATATATGTACTAATACATTAAATTAAATACTATTATAAAATTGGCACATATCCATATATAAATAAATCAGCCCTGATTTGCTCTCTCTACAAACCCAAAGACTAACATTGTCATTCTTAACACAATACTAGATAAAAATACTATTTTTATGGCTGATCTGATAATACAAAAAAATTTTTGTTTTTTTAATAAGTAACTTAGTAAAAATGAAATATATACATTAAAAATTAAACAATGATAAAGGATTAAATAAACATTGAATAAAAGGAAATATAAAGAAAAAAAAAAGGAGGAATATTTACTGTTTCGTCTCTTTGTGTAGGAATAGGAATTGTTTCTTGGATTATGGATCAGAATACGGGATTTTAGCTCTTCAGTACCTGTTCTCTTGAAATCAGCACAAAGTTTCAGACGCTTTCTAATACTGCTTTCTGAATGTGAAGGGAAAGCTTTCTTGATATCATCCATTCGTATCCTACGTGGGGTGTCGCGGCTTTTCCAAAACAAACGGTAAATAAAAACCTACAATGAAGATTAATTATTTAATTAATTCACTAATGTCAATTTAAGGTACAAAAAGTTTTAAACTCACTTGTAGGAAATCACGGACAAAATTGTTAGCCCTCTTTGAATTAGGCCCTGGTACTTCATACAGAGGACATAATTGTCCAGCTACAAATAATGCATCCATTTCACGTATGGAATACTGATGTCTGAAGTAATAAATTATTTTAATTTTTAACAATGTTGTGTGTATAACATAAGGTGCTTATTCCATGGTAAAATATATACAATTAAATAGTAAATGACTTACCTCGTCCTTATAATTAAGAAATCAGTTGTAGGAATTTTATGTTCATATATTGGTACTCTATACATATTATTTTCTAATGCCTGAATAGATTTTCCTGGAGGTAAAACTCCAAGGAATGGTGACGTATGAGCATATGCAACTTCCCCATATTTATATTCTTGGGGGCCATTATCTTTTCCAGCCCTTCTTTTGTAATAATTTTTTATTTTAGTGCACATCCCAACCTAGTGAATAAAATAATATGATTTTTTTTTTTTTTTTTTTTTTAATGCAGATATTTTATATTCATCCTATGATTGCTTGCCTGATTTATCAAAGGAGGGTGTTCTTCAATAAATTCAACCAAAACCAAATCACCATCTTTGCCTGACAGGTCCTCTGGGGTCCGCATAAAGAAAACGTCACCACCTCCTGATGCTGCTCTTTCTTGTTCCCTTAACTTATAACGATTATAATTAATATTAATTTAAAATTAAAAATAAATTAATTTAAATACTATGAAATGAATAATTTCAACAATACGAAATTTTAATCAATCTACCTTTGCTTTTTTTTTAATATGCTTGAGTAGTGGTAGTACTGGATGTGGTCCTGGATGAGCTAAGGCTCCATGAGAAAACCGCTTCATCGGTGGTCTGTGAAAATTTCTAAGCCTTACTTGGCCCATGTGCGTTTGAATAAAGGGTACCCTCAGCTCAACAACTGGTGTTGAATGTTGAATCAAGTTACCACCACTAACTTTCAATCTCAGAGCAGTGTCTGATGATCTTGGCATATAATGGCTAAAAATATATGTGGACAAAACAGTATATAAACAAAATTTGTACTATTACAAGCAATGTAAAACAATTATATACATGCCTGTCATTTGAAACATTAAATGGATCTCTATCAGGTGATTTTGGAGTTGGAGGTGGTGAATCTTCCTCTAGCACATTAATGACTCCTGCTTTTCCAAGTAATATTTTCGATTTTTTTACATGTGGATGTGGTATTTTTACTTTCACTGGAGTAGCATTATCTAACCGTTGCTTAGCAGGGTCAACATCATTTGGTATACCTTACAAATAGACATAATTAGAACTAGAAATTTAATTCTAATATTAAACACCCACATGCACCCAGGTTACAAATAAAAAAAAATACCTAAAATGATATTTTCATCATTTGGATCAAGAGTGAGAATTTTAGGTTTAGGAATTGATATCATGGAGTCTAAATCCCATATTATTTCATCTTCCCAAGTACCATAAACAAGTTCTTCATTTTCAACAGGAAATATAGAATACCAAGTGTCATCAGTATTATCTTCTAAACGCCCTTTATTAGCAGCACTAAAAAAATTCATTTTTTAACTGAATGAAACAAAGTTTTGACAATAATTATATCTAAATGAATGACAGTACTGTGCTGGTTTGTTTTGTTGCTGTTTGCTTGCTATTTGATTTGCCATTTGATTACTAGCAAGCCGAACTCCTGAGATATGTGGCAGTCCTTTCCCAGGCTGGCTAAAAGCTTGTGCTGTCCTATTCGCACTGCTTGGAAGCCAGCCTGCAGCATTAGTTTTGCTGTTTAAGTTTTGCAAAATCTTAAATCAAAAAGCATTACTACATTAATATATTTAAAATGTAAACTGCAAGTTTTCTAAGGTTTACTTTATTTTTAATGTCGTCACCATTCCAAACAATGTCATCTTCCCAATGCAATTGACTAACCATAAGAAAAGCGTCATCAGAATAGTTACAACTTTTATGTTGTTCAGCTGTTTCCTCAACCTAATAAGATAATGTGAAAATAAATATTGATTATAAAATATGATAAATGACTAGAATTACTTTTTCATTTGGAGTGAAGCCATAATTGAAGCCGTCTCCAGTTTCTGGTACTTTCAGCTTATCGTACCAAAGCTGAGCAGGACCAAATCTCCAATCTGCAACTTTTGGCCCAACATCGTTGTTTTCACCATTCTCGGGCTTTTTAGTTACATCTTTAGCTTCATATGTTTGCAAAAACTTAACCTGTAAAAGTAAATGTTTATTAATTAAAATTCAAAACAAGCGACCTCCTGCCATCAAGCTTACCTCATCATCTGATTGAAGTGATTCCGCTGGTGTTTCTGAAGATTTGTGGTTGAAAGACCAACCTCTTTTGGGTCTTTGGATGTCTGTATCTGATCCAGAGTCAGAGTTTTGATTTTGTTGATCTCTACTGGTCCTCTTTTTTTTCCTCCGCTTCTTAACATTTCTCCACAAGTTAGGTAAGCTACTCGGCTTCCCTGGACCGAACAATCTTGAAAATCGTAGTACCTACCCAAATTCATCATGTTACTTAATGGTTAAATTTAATTGAGGAAAATAACATAATTTTTTACATATCGGCACCAAAATGTTTACTAACACTGAATACGTTGGTATAAACATTTATGAAAACCCATTAGATTTTGTGTTCCAATTGACCAAATAACTTCTTTCAATTAATGAATCTTTATGTAAGGTATTGGTTGAGATAAAACAGTCAGTGACACGAGCAGGATTCGAACCCACAACCTTCAGCTTTCAAAAATGGAAAAAAAGAGGGAAAATTCAAAAGGTTGTAAGTCGAGATGGGGAGGTGGTGTCTGCGTCTATGAAAACATTGACAAGTCTAATAAAATATCGTTTAGAAGCTTTACAACTGTTTAGGTTTTCAAAATGTTAACCCACATAATTAAAAAATGTATGATTTTTATACAGTACTATACCACTCGCATTAATGATTTCAAAATGAGAGTGATAAATCAGTAAAGCAGCGTTTTATACAAAATTAAATAGTTTTGTCATTTCTGATCAGTCCTGTCTGCCTTCTCTTGACAGTTGGGTCTGTCAAATGCATTTCGCTCTCTTTAACAAGCCCATGATGACATGCCGACGTAAGTCAGATAAACTGAAGCAGCAAGGATATCCAGGTCAAGATGATTTGAAACGGCTCCACAGACATCAACAATATGAGGGTGTATCAAATATAAACGGGACTGATTTTCTAAAAAATATCAGAGAGGCCATAGACCTGAAAGGGGTTGATGTGGAGGTATATTGTATCATTAGGAACAGGAGAGAACTGACCGCATCTCTCTCAGACCCCTTTAATATCAATAGAAACTACGAGTGAGAAAGAAATGCGAGTTTTAATGGAGCATCAAATTATTATCAAGTTTTCACTACGGAGGGAGTTAATCCAGCTGAAATTTTGTGCCGATTAAAGGTACAGAGACAAAACCCTGTCAAGATCCCGAAAATTTTCTGGAGGGCATGAAAACGTCAACAACCGAGGCCAACATTGAGACGTTTTTTCATGTTGGCTTTCTCCATGAACAAAGTGCAACTAATGTGCAAGTTATTGGGCATTGTTCTGTATGACAATGCCAGGCCTCAAACAGCTAATGCAATGGGATAGGAAACGTTAGAATATCAACCCTACAGTTCAGATTTGTCACCTTATGACTTTCATTTTTTTTTAAAGCACTATGATGCCAGTGTTTGGATGTGACAACAAAGTGGTGGAAGCATTTTGCTACAATGACTACAAGAACATGTCAAGAGTTTTTATGATGATGCAAGAAACAAACTCCAATCCGATGGGAAAAATGTATTTTTAGGGCAGGAGAATATGTAGAAAAATTACATATTTTTGTACGCTTAATAAAATAAAGTTAGAATTTTTTTTAATGAATCCAGAATATACTTCGTAAATCCCCGATTTTATATAATTCCTTCAACTTTACCTTGTCAACACGAAAGTCTGGAAATAACTTTCCCACATCGACTCCCGAGTACTTGGAAGGCAACATAGCTGCAAGAGGAGTGTCCAGTTTCTTTTTGTCATCATCGCCTTCGGGACTCTTCCCGTCAGGCAGAGGAGGTGGCGGCATGAGGTCTGCATCAGTAGCAAACGGCATACCTTCATCATCGGCATCATAATCGCTCGTGCTTTCCTCTTTTACATAAATATCCTCTGCCAACTCGTTTATGTCCGAATAATCGACAGCGGCCGAGTCTTTGACGGTGAAGTCCTCTTCCAGTTTCACGTCAGCTTCGCTGTCCTCTTCGTTTTCGACGATCTCGCTCAAAAACGAATCGAAACCAAGCCTTGCGAGCGAAGACAAGTGTCGTTTTGACTCGTCGTCAAACACGTCTGTATCCAAGTTTCCCTCTTCATCGATGTTTCCGAACAAAACGTTGGTCAAATCAAATTTACAATCATCATCACTATCGCCCATTTTAACAAATGATGTATTTACAAAGATATCTTTAAATTTTCAATTTGTTTTTTTGTGGGGTGACAAAGTAAACAAAACTTTAATCACACCTCTAGCCTTCACTAACCTGCCGTAACTGTAAACTACTAATCATGTCCCGATATCAGAACAATCGAATCTTTTGTTTTTATACTTACTACTTAGTACATCGAAGTCCAAACAAAAGCATTTTAATATTTTCAAATAAATATACTATATATATTGAAAATATACCTATTATATATGTAAAATACTAAATATTTACAAATATAAAAACATACGGAATAAAAATCTATTTTCGTTTTGCTCTTCTTTTTAATTCCTTTATGGATTTTTTTAATATTTATTAAGCTATTTAAAAAAGTATTGTTCAATGTTTAGACCTCCTATGTCATAATCCTGTATTTTATTTCTTAAATTTTATATAAATCTAAAGAAATCTGGGCCTAAATCTAGAGAAAACAATAATCGATTGTTTGATTAAGTGCAACGACAATTTAATAGTCATAAAATCAACATCAAATTATTCGATTAATTTCACGATCATCGTTATTACGTGTATAGTAAATTGTAAAAATATCTTAAGGTTAAAAGGGATAAAACTGCAAAGTATTTAATTCTATATTTCTCTTTATTCTACAGGCTAATTTTTCTCTACTGCCGGCGTTTTATAAATTATTTAAAATCTCTCAGTTAAAAGGCTAATGCCTTTTATTGAGACTTTTTATTGAGTCTCTGATGACTTTTTTAAAATCTTTAGTTTTTATCTTTCAGTTGTCTGCAGCAGGGTCAAAACATCTACATATAGGTGATAAAGGAATATTAACAATTTTTGGTACTGGGGTTCAAGCTAAAGCACAGGCTCTGCTTTTCAATATTTGTTTAAATTTAACGAGGTTTGTCTGTTATAATAACGCACTTTTTAACCTTCCGTTATTGCAGTGCTCCAATAAATTTTATTGCTGGTGAAGGTTTGGAGCCGAAATTTTGAAAAAGATAAACAGTTATGCTCATGATTGGGGCCAAAGTTCTCCGCATCTCAAAATGGAAAGGACTGTGCAAAAAAATTGTATATTTATTTTTAAATAATTTTAAACCCATATTACGGTCAAATTCTCCCGCCAAATTCGAAGAAAGAGGGAATTAAATTTTTCTTGTAATCAAAACTATAGATTAGAGGCAAATAACGTGCTAACCTTGAGAAGTCTCAGCACCTTTCCTCAGTGGATTCGACTTGCAAGAAAATCCTTTGGTTTTGATCGTTCCAACTCAAATCCACCTGCCCAAAACCACTTTGGAAAAACCAAAACTTACAAGTGTTAATTTTTATCGTATTTGAAATGCATCCATCTGTTGTCTATTTGACAGAAACTGACGTTGAGAAATGTTTAGATTGGTCTTTGCTCATACCAAAAATGGAATCGGCTTTAATTCAAATAGCGGAAAAAAGTGTAACACAACCACAACGGATAATGATGAACATTCATGAAAAGAATGGGTAAATACTAAGCTCTGTATAATACACTCGCCCCATAGAAAAGGCCATTAGTCTAATCTAATATAGCATGAATATAACATTAGTTTTTATAGCAAGTAAAATTAAAACTATGGAATGATGGATAAAATAGTTAGGACATCATGTAATGATGTAATTTAATAGATATGATAATTGATTGGATAGGCCACAGGCATTTCACACATGGCTATCTTCTTGAGGGTGGTCAACAGGGACGATGAGCACAGTGTGATGAGCCGGTGACTGCACATCACAAGCTAGTGAAGTGTGAGAAACTAAAACATAGATTAAGGAGTGACCTACCTCCAAACGAAAAGAAAATCTTGATGCATAACAGTGACTACTTGCAGAATTTATTGGAATATTTACGAGTAGTGAAAATGTATGACTTACTATAATCTGCCCCTTTGCAAATGTGCAATATGAATGTATATGTTTAGGTATGATGTATCCATTTAGCAAGAATGCTGCATGGATAGGTATGAATGAGAACAGGTAATTTGACAGTATATCTTAGTTGTTTACAACCATTACTATAGCTAAAACCTCTGAGCCATTATTTACTGTTCTTGCAATAAGAGGAACTTGCAATAACAATGAAAGTTCAACTAAATTTGATCTCAATAAAGATCGAAACGTTGGCATGATAAAGAAAATGTTTTTCTGAAACCTACATCACACCAGACCGCATCTCACGATTTCTGAATAATTATCGATTAAGGTCAGTAATCACCACACACACGTTCAACCAAATCTTGAGTTGTTTGTAGCTGTATTAATCCTCCCTGGTTTGGAAGAACATTGTAGCCCAAGAAGGTGAACTACTGCCCTTTTAAAGGCCGAAAACTTGGCAAGCTTTTTATTTTTTATTATTTTTATTTATTTTTTTAAATCAGATCTAGATCCACATCTTACACTATATAACACCAGTTGATAATTCCACATAGTCATTAATATCACTTATATGCACAAAACTAGCTGAATTTAGATTCCACTCATTGGTAGCCTTATTAATTTATTAAAGTTCAAATTGAAGTCTAGGTAGCAAGTTCATAAGACTTGGTCTTCTGTCATCTCACAAAGACAAAACTTGGGTTAAATGTGGTGATTAGTGACCGTTAGTCGATAATTATCCAGATATCATGAGATGTGAGATGCGGTCTGGTGTGATGTAGGTTTCAGAAAAAAAATTTCTTTATCGTGCCAACGTTTCGATCTTTATTGAGATCATCTTCAGGGCCTGGGATTTACAAACATTGTTTAAATTTAACAAATACATGTAGGATGTGGAAAAAAGTGTATTTATACAATGCAAAAAATATATTTTTTATATTCAGTCAAAATATTTCTACTCATTCAAAGTGTTTGTTTTCTGTGTAAGTATGCCATTCTTGCATGTCATGTTGAGAGTGCCAGTGAGATATTGCTGTTTTATGTTTATAAACACTCACTCTCAACACAACACGATAAAGAAAATATTTTTCTGAAACCTACATCTCACCAGACCGCATCTCATGATATCTGAATAACTTGGTTTAAGCTAATACTATATTGTAAATAAGTTCTCTTTGTGACATTATTGTCATTAAATTAATCATTGTTACACAAAAGAAATTTTATTACAATTATTGTAGAATAAAAATACTTTTGCTCAAAAAATCAAAAGTAATTAATGATAATCAAGGAAAGAATTATACCCATACTTTCCAGTTTTTAGGAAAATATGAAGTTTTAAAGAACAAATACATTCAAATTATTATGTCATTAAATAAAATATCTTAAATGAAGCAAAGAAAATATCATTTCCTAGCATGCTACTTGCAATGCCAGGATTTTCATCCAAAGATAACAGCCTTGGATGTAAGCTTGTTACATCGTATCCCAACAATACCAGATTGGGACTCCCATCAATAATGGCAACAATTTTGCTTTTCAATGCAGACACTGGAAAACCTGAAGTGGTAAACACAGTGGAATTGTCAAGTGGTATGTTTTCTTCTAGCATTCCATTATTTTTTTTTTTTTACAGATTTTAGAAAGTCGTGCAATTACTGAATGGAGAACTGCAGCAACATCTGCAGCAGCAACAAGACGTCTACATAAAGGTGATAAAGGGGTATTAGCAATTTTTGGTACTGGGGTTCAAGCTAAAGCACATGCTCTGGCTTTTCAACATTTGTTTAATTTTAACAAGGTTTGTCAAAGTAAATGCATTTGTTGCCTTCTGTTAATGCAGTGTTTCATTAAATTTTATTGCAGGTGAAGGTTTGGGGTCGAAATTTTGAAAAAGCTAAACAGCTATGCTCACAATTGGGACCAAAGTTTTCCGCATGCCAAAATGGAGAAGACTGTGCAAAAGATGCTGATGTACTTGTTACAGCGACCTATGCAGACCGTCCTATTGTGCAGCATTCATGGCTAAAAACTGGGGTTTTAATCAATGGTGTGTTAACAAGATGTCAACACGTTAGCTTTTTTATATTTTATTTTTATATTTTAGCTATCGGTGCTGGAATCAATCATCACTCAGAACTTGATGAAAAAATATACAGAAATGCTATTCTTGTTGTTGACGAAATGGAAGCGGCACAAAAAGAGCTGAAAGGCCTCTTGGAGAAATCTATAAACATTTGGGGTGAAGTTGGCGCTGTAATTACTGGCCAAAATACACTACCCAATTCTGAAATCACAATATTTCATTCTTTGGGTAGTTAGAAGTTATTGTTAAATAGATTCTTGTAAATTATATATATTATATTTTTTGGTGCATTCCTTTGTTACAGGTATGGCAATTGAAGATGTTTTAACTGCACAACTTGTTTACAAAATATATAAACAAAATTGTCCTAACAATCAGGTGTAAATGTGTCCTGCTGATTATTGAATTAAACATTTACGTGGTGATGGAAGTGAGTTAATACTCAAACAAAAAACAATTAAGCGTTCATTTTTCAAATTTATGAATGTAATAAATGAAAAATATAACAATGGATCAATAATTGTTTTTTGCTTCTTTTTGATTTTAATTTCTTGTTTTAGAATTTCTTTTTACATCCAGAGTTGGGTGAACTCGTAAAACCATAAAATCACCAAGATGACTAGGATCAGATTTGTTTTTTATTTGTTACCCTTGCATTTAAATCTGTAACAGGTCGTTCTTCATGGCTGCTAGGAGAGCGTAGAATAATACTCATTTTCATACTTAATCCTGGATGTAAAAAGAAACTTAAAAATACAAAATGATGGAATGACTACTTATTTCCTGTTTGATCTAATGTTCAATATTTGTTATTGGATTTGTTGATGGGGGCACAATAGCTGAGTGGTCAGTGTGATTGACTCATCTCCCCGCAATCGTGGGTTCAATTACCAACGTCACGCCTGGACCTTTTTTCACACCCCCTTCCCCCCAAAACCACCCAAACAATCAATTGAATATGAGCTCTGGCTAATATTAACAAAATAAAGACAAAAAAAGTTAACCCAACAATAAATAATCTTTGAAAATTATCTATGAATAATTTAAATGCCTTATAATTACCTTTTATTTAACCAAGTTTAACACAGACTGCAGTTGATAAATCCCGTACTTTCCTGGTGTAGACAGTGTGTTGACTTGTAACAAACAAATCATAATGAACACAATAGAAACAATAAACTTTGGAACTCATAGTAGAAGAGAGTCCAGAAAGGCAGAATGAGATAGGGGACATTCCATCTCGGGATTTCAGGTACACCACCTCAAGTTGGCTACTTCAACGTTTTTAGGAAGAGCGGTGTGATCCAGAGAACATCAAGAAGAAAGCTTTCATTGAGGGAGTTTCCCCATTCCATGTTTCCTTTATTTTATTCCTTTGGGGTTGCACAAAGATAAATTTTAATTTACTTAATTTTTATTATAGATTTAAATTTAGATTTTAATTTTTTATAATAGTTGAATGACAACAGGTATTCTTTTTTTTATGAATTTTACATTCAGAGATTTTTAAAAAAGGTGTAAAGCTAATATTGAAAAAATAATTATTGTGAGTAAATTGGGTATGCCTTAAGTGGCCTTTTATTTATAATCTTTCCTTTATTAAAAAAAAGGCTGACTGTTGTAATTTTAAACAATTTAAATCAATTTAGCACAAGGAATCAATCGACCTGTAGTCAATGTATCAAGTAAAAATTTGCCATAATTTAAATATTTTGTATTTGTTTGCATGTTGAACTAGTATTCATTTCTTGTTATTATTATTATTTTGATTTTATTTTTTAAAAAAAATTTCTTTTTGCTTTTTGCTTTAAACCCTGCCCTATAAGATTCATTACCTTGTGGGTAGGGGTTGCCATTATACTTTTACCAATTCTTCTCTTCCCTCTGAAGTGCATCTACAAGATGGAATATGATCAGCAACTGCCCATGTCTCTTTGTTGCACTTTCATGCTGGGGTTTGTTGCATACCTAGTCTGTATAAGTGAGGGGTATGACTATTTTGTCCCAATCGTAGTCTGATTATTGCTGTCAGTAGCCTAATAGGTACATTAAGAGTCAAGGACCAAGGTTTGGCGACTTCTGTTGGTTGGATTGATGCATGCACTTCACCTTTTATCTTTGTTTGTTGCATTGTATTCCTTTGTCGAATGGTTGATGACAATACAACGCTAAAACGCATTTAAGTCATTAAAAAACCAACAAGTGTAGATGGACCCAATAAGTAACCTAGTGTGAGTTCAATATGTATTCACTGAATTTCAGAGAATTAGATTTTTACCATTTCTGGTCAGTGTCAGTCAGTTTATACATGATGTTTCAGTATCGTAATTTTCATAATCTCCAACGGTCGGGTTTGATGGCAAACCAAATGGTTCATTCTCATGCAGTCTTCAATAATATTTATTTTTTGAAGTTTAGAGACATTAAAAAAATTATATGTGATGAGCAGACAATTTGAAAATTGGTGGGATGATTTGAAGCAGAGCCATCTGGCATTCTTGTTATTTGAAAACAAACTAAAACGTGTGATTTTTGCAATCGAGCCGTTTCCAATAGTTGATATATGATAAATACTTTCCAATGACTTTTGAAGGGTTGTGACAGTTTTGGTAAATCCGATTTTTTCGGCTTTTTTATTTATTTGAGAAGAAGACCTAACCGACGTACCAGTACGTTGTCTTTCCAATAGGAAATCGCCTTTCAAATTAATGTGGATCATAGGGCAAAAATATCATTTTTTAACCTTCTCCTCATGATTTGTCCTTGCTATTAAGAAAATAACGACTAATTAAATACTGCCAGGAATTGTGTTGTTTCTTTCATTATTTACGCTGGTCGTAGTTTTTAATAATGGATAATTCACCAAATAATATAAATCCGTCCCGTCAAGGTAAGACTATATTTATACACAACTCTTAATATGTTCTATTTATTAAACTTTTGATGATAATATTTATGTTACATCGTCAAAATTCATTAAAAGTTCATTCTTGTGTTTTCTTACTTTTTTTTAACATATAAAAACATTTTTTACAACCATAAACATTACCGTTTTGATTGAAAAATATAATATACTTACATATTCATATGTATACTGACAACATAACGTATACATATAAGATAGATGTAACAGTAGTATTATGGGGTTATGTAAGTGTGGTGATTAGGAGAGAATTATGACAAGGTGGAAAGTTTAGTTATGATATATGATATGTTTTTATATGATATGATCATATAAAAACAGCAGAATATATATTTACATTTCACAACTCTCACCCTAAACCAATATGACACCACAAAAATAGCAACATACTTCATGTAAGTATGTAATACTTGGTTCAAAATGTATATTTACACCTGTATCATATTTTTTCCAATCAACATGTTTTGTAATTTACCCAAACCCTGAAGATGACCCGAATAAAGGTTGAGATGGCAAAAAAATGAAAAAGGTGTTTTACTAAACTACCTCATTCTTGACCCCTCGTCACAACTTCAACAAAACATTTTACTGTGTAGTATTTAGTGACTGTTGGAGATCGTGAGATGCAGTATTGTATGATGTAGGTTTAGAAAAACATTTTCTTTATTAAATTCACTATTTTTCGTGATCCGCTTGACCAATTAATACAAGAGTAGCAGCGTATCAAGCCGAAGGTCGTGGGTTCGAATCCCGCTCGTGACACTGACTTTTTTATCTCCACTTAAAACCTTAATTAATTGAATTTTCTTTATTGTGCCAACGATTTGATCGCCATAATGCGCCTGACAGAGCTTTTCACTGAGGTCAGAGTTAATTGGAAATGACCAAATTACAGTTCCATCACCTCGCAGTCCTCAACAAGAAATCTCAATATTTAACAAGTTCAAGTGAACAAATATTTGTGGTAGCAATAACAAGTCTGATATATGGCATCACTTTTTTTTTTTTTTTAAATAATAAATAAAATCTATCCCAATATAACAAATTATGAAATCTTTCTTTCTTAATTATTATTTGGTGATAGTGAGATGCTGTCTGGTGTGACACAGGTTTTAGAAAAACATTTTCTTTATCGTGCCAACATTTCGAACATCAGATGAGATCATCTTTAGGGCCTGGGATTTATAAACATTGTTTTAATTTTACAAATACATGTAGTATGTGGGGGAAAAATGAATTTATACAATGCTAGAAATTTTAAATTCAATCAAAGTATTTGTACTCACTCAGTGTTTGTTTTCTGTGTAGATGTGTCATTCTTGTATGTCATGTTGAGATTGCCAGTGAGATATTGATGTTTTATGTTTATGTCCATTGGATTTTGGAGGGGTGGGGAAGGAAGTCGGGATAAAAAGACATTTTTATGTGAGGAGTCGGCTTCCTTCAATGACGCCGACTCCTCATATAAAAATGTCTTTCTATCCTACTCTAGTTTAGTACGAGAGAAAAGGTTTTGAATCAAGACTGATGTTTCAATTCAAGAAGGATTTTCTAGCATAAACTTATATTTGTCACTTGTTACCCTCACCACATCTGATACTTGAAGGAAACAGAGTTATTTTATTATATAGTACTGACAGTTTTCTGTCCCCAGTAAGTTTTGAGAGTGAATGTATTTAATGGCCTGTATGAAGTGTAAAAGGGCTGATTGCAGAATAGGGGGGTCACCTCAATTAGGTCAGTTGTAATATGTTTAGAGGATGATGGAGGAATGTCGAGTACTCTATTGGCCTAACTGAGTGAATGGTATGTAAATAGGAAAGAATATATTTAAGAGTGAGTGAGAATAGGAGACTGATTTTTTTGGGGGCTGATATACCGGGAGCCCAACCTTGATGGACTGCTAGTAATTTATTATAAATTACAAAAAAGCTGGAATTGCCTGTGAGCTGCGAGAAGTGATAGGTTCAGCTCTGCACATATGTGTTTGTATGTATATGCATGTGTTTAGCTGAGCTTCTATAAATCAGTAATTGGTAATTAATTCCACTGTGTTTTGTTTTGTTGTGTGTTTTGTTCTTTCTATATATGGTTGAAGGAAAAGTGATATTTCCAAACTGTCCTGGTGTCAGCTTAGAATTTGTAGACCTTAGGAAAAGGAGTAAAAAAATTGTTTGAGTATATTAAAAAATGAGAGATTCCACGAACTACCAGATTGCATAAATTTAAATGCTGAAGAAGCATCATATAATAAAAAAATAAGAGATGATAAAAATAAAACTGCTTAGTAGGATGTTTGTGCCAGTTCCTAATAGTGCGAGTCATAATGTTTATATAAAATTAATTAATGTTTATATCTGGATTTTGTATAATAAAATGTCAACAAACAAATCTATGTACTATTCACACAATGATTGTGTACATATTTTAACATTTCTTTTGATTACAATAAGATTTTGTGTTATTTTCATGTCTTCCTTGAGATGGTATTTGTTGCTTCTTTTGTGTTGGATTATAGAAATCATTATGCCATGGAATAGATAGATAGATATACTTTATTTACAAAATGAAAGAAATTAAAAAACACAGTATTATTATGGCATGGTATTAAGACCGTCAGCCAGAGTTCGGAGTGTGTTTCTATTCCAAGAAATACATAATTATGTAATTATAAGAAAAGGAGAATTTATAATATCAACTTCAGAGATTACAATTATTTACAGGATTTTCAAATTACAAGATTGAAATGCGATAAACTTTGAAAATAATAAAAATGACACTTCAAAGAACCAAAGCAAGGATTCCAACTCACATAGGGTTCCTCTCCGGCAAACAGAATTTGCATTTAGAAGCCCACGAAATAGAAATTATATGTATTACTCGCGAGAGCAAAATAAGTCGAACAGAAAATTAATTCCCTACATTCCAATATATTCATATCTGTAAAACCAGGCTTTCCGAGCAAAATCAACAAGACCCCGGCAATCCGAGCCGTTCAGAAGGGCTATAAGCTCTTCCCTCGTCAGAAAACCCTTACCCACATACAGATACCTCAATTCGTTAAGGACCGAGCATCTAGCGAGAAAATGAAATGCATCCTCACGATCACCTGAGTTGCATAGAGAGCACACTGCAATGGCATGGAATTAATTGCTAACTTTTTTTAAATTCTTTCAACGTGTTGTCCTTGTAGTTTTTGTAATATAATTTATAAGTTATATTTCCACCATCCACCAATCCAGAATAGGTTTTTCATGCATTAAGTGTTGTATCAAATAATGGACTTTTTAGTATCACCACATCAGCATAACTAATATTACTCCTATATGTTGTATAGTCAGAAGAGGTGTATAAATAGTTTTGAACTACTCTGTTATGTACTTAACTTTTACTATATATTGATAATAACACCATTTAATTTATGTTTTAAGAGAGAAGGAGGCAATTGACGTTATCTTTCCATCCCAATAGTGGAATGACAACAGTGTTTCCACCACAACTGTAAGTAACAGTTTAAAAAAAAAAAAAACTGGTTTTCTCACCCAGAAACCATGATACATCAATCCTTTCTCCTCATAACGATACACTCCTAGCAATTTGTAATCTACAAAACCATCTTCTTGCCCTTGAGCCCTGGCTCCAGCAACAAAAAACCAAACTCATAGACTTCACCCTGTACAAAAAATCTTCCTACCCAATTATATTAACCATAATCCTATCCTGAACACGAAACAAGTATTATAAATCGGATTGTAAATAGACAAATGACTGACATGGAATACCCACACTATGACTAAAGCGTATAGACTGCAACCGAAGGTGTAAAATGTTTAAAAGACTTCTTGAAATGTTCCAAACTGACATTACTTAACAACAAAAAAAAATATATATATATATATAGCCTATTGCCCGTATATGGACTTAGGTATAGAACTATATACAGCAAAAGTTCCAACTTTAACCATTTCCAAGTACAACAATCTAAAATATTAAAAACAATACTTCACACTCCAATACATGTTTCCAACCACACAATCCATTCTGATTTTAATATCCCATTTGTCAAAGACCTAGGCCGATCCCGATATAAAAAATTCCACTCTCCAATTAGCCAACCACCACAAACCTTTAATCCATAATCTCTCGAGAATCCTTCCCAATAATCCTCGTTGGGGATTGAGGCTCCCTTGATCTTTGAGTGACGTGGGCCTCCTAACGGGTCCAAATTGTGTGACTAACGGGTACCATCACTGGATGGTCGCCTTCACGCCTGACACGCCTATGTATGTACATATCTTATGTATATAAATATTATTTACTGTATATCAGTTTTGCTTGTGTAAAATATGCAGTTGCAATTTAAAAAAACGGTCATAATATTATAATAGCGAAACAAAACTTAAGACAAAATTGTTGTCACAATATAATATGATGTTATAAAATCATTTAAAATAATAATTGTCATAAAGTTTTTCTTTATTTTTATGACTATCAATTGAAACAAATAAACATATAATTTTTATAAAATAATAAACCAATAAACAACCTATATAAAAAAATTAAAAAAATGACAAGGTAATAATTTTTATAAATTTAACAAAATATTTATTTAGGTTACTAGTTAAAATGTAAAAAGCGGGTAGTCATAAAATTTCAAATTAGTTTGTTAACATGCTTGACAACTCTATTGTTTTAATGTTATTTGTTAAGTGAAGGTAGAACAGTTTGTTCATAGTGAGAATCCAGTTTGGTCGTTCGCAATGCACAAAAATAACAATTTCATACTGGCCATTTGTAGTTTTTGCTGTTTACAATTTTTATTTCAGACAAAATAGAGTCTCTACAAATTCGTTAAATATTGGAGATACGAATTCTTCATTTCTAAGACAGCAAAGATCTCCCATGAATTTGGAAGGGCATAGAGTTAGGACTCCTCAAATGTCTAATAATGAGATAGCTGAACGAACCACTCGGTTAGTATATTTCCACCATTTTCCCTGAACTTAAAGCATATATTATTAACATTATGGTAGTCAGATTCATTATGATTTCGTTATAATTCTTTGTTTATATAATTAATATTTCAGTTTCCGGCGCCATGAACGTAGTAAATTCAGGTTAGCAGATCAATGTTTGCTATTTAATTCTCGTTTTCAATTTTGGTTGACTAGCATGTTTAAATAAACTGTAAAACAATATGTCCTAAGCACTTAAACATACTTAAGTGTTGTTAAAATAATAACACAAATCCATAAAATATATATTTTTTCAAATTCTTACTAAACAAGTGTGTTTAAGAAAAGAAAGATTTCAAATCAAAAAAGAATGGATTTGTAAATGCATACTTGCTTTATACAATTTGTATTAAAGTTTCGGGGTGCAACTGTTAAGGTGTTGATATAGCAACTCATCTCTATGAGGGTCCTGAATCTCCTGATCTCAGCGGCCCTGAATTCTAACCCAATGTTTTTTTTTTTTACAAAAATACCAACTCCACAGGGATTAGTATTAAGGGAGTAAAATGTGTTTTTCATTTAAGGTGTTCAAGGCATTGTATTGTGTGTTAAATTTTTATTTTTGAAATTTGTGTAGAGATATTTGCAATTATTAACTACTAGGAGGAAAAAAATATATTTTGAACTGAATTAGTTAACATAATGTCTAAATGTTCTTTTTGTATTCTTCACAAGTTTTAGACATGTAAATAAGTATGTGAGATGGGGTATTGTATAACTGATAGTTTCTTTTTTTGATTGAACTTTTAACTAGTGTATTGTCCTGCCATTATATGTATAATAGTTCCTAATGTTCTAATAAGTTGTTTTTGAAGTTATGACGCATGATTTAGACAAATTTGACAAAGAAAAAATAGAGGTGTGTTGAATGACAATTAATTAACTCGTTAGATTATTTATAAAAAATTTAGAATAACATTTTTTTTTTAATTTTAGTTTTGTTGTTGACATCTTTGTATGCTTTTTAGAGAACGCATAAGATTGTACACCCAAAATATTCATTCTACAGGGAGCCTTCAGGTTTCTCCTGAGCAGGTAATAAATAATACAAATAAAATTAAAAATTTAATCATACATAAATGGTTTTAGGTGTACAGTTTTACATCAGAAGATTTACTTGATATGGGTGAAATTGGTAGAGGTGGTTTTGGAACAGTGAATAAAATGTGTCACAGGGCTAGTAATACATTTATGGCAGTTAAGGTGAATTGTTGAATACACTAGATAAATTGGTGTTGGTTTATATTCCTAACATATATCTTATGTGTTAATGATATTTTAGAGGATACGTTCTACCGTGGATGAAAAAGAGCAAAAACAATTATTAATGGATTTGGAAGTAGTTATGAAATCTAATGATTGCCCTTACATTGTCCAGTTCTATGGTGCATTATTTAAAGAAGTACGATTTATGAAGTTGGGAATCAACATTTTGTCTAATCCTTTATTAATATAAACTGTTTCATTTTAGGGAGATTGTTGGATTTGTATGGAATTAATGGACACATCTTTGGATAAGTTTTACAAGTACATTTATGATCATTTGCAAAAAAGAATTCCTGAGCTGATTCTTGGAAAGATCTCAGTTGCTGTAAGATTATCATATTACTATGGGCATATAACATTTATACCTGAAAACAATTGAATGGATTGTGCAGACTGTAAGAGCTTTGAATTATTTGAAAGAAAAGCTTAAAATAATCCATCGGGATGTTAAACCGAGCAACATACTCTTGGATAGAGGAGGAAATATCAAACTGTGCGACTTTGGCATTTCTGGACAACTTGTGGATTCCATAGCTAGGACCCGTGATGCTGGATGTCGACCGTACATGGCAGTGAGTAGATTTGTTTAAAATTTATGCTTTTTCTTACTTGTTAGGTGAGTATACATAGAGATAAGGAATTAATGAATACTCTAAAGACAAGATTTTTGGGCAGTAAAATCTCATTTAACATAGTAAACATTTTCTTTATGTAATGAAATTAATTATTGTCTTAAACATTGTTTATTTTATAATCGCCTATACTCATTTTGTAAACGCAGTATGTACAAATATGCCCTTAACTTAAAGTATATATACAGCTAGATAATGATAATAATGTAAGTTTTAAAATTTATATACTATGCATAAAAGAACGTATATGCAATAAAGAAATTAAATATACAATGAACGTCAATAGTGGAAAAAAAATAAAGCACAACAAATTAATTTTTTCATTGCAATTCAACACCACACCACCATACATTGCTGAGTTTTCTCGTAGGTTATACCTCCTGTTAAGAAAAGACCCACTCTTTTGCCATCGGTCTTTAGTTCAGGGAATTTTAGGTACCACAAATACAGGAATAATTTTTAATAATGCTCCCACACAGGGGAATGATTCTTAAATAAAGAGTGAGTAATATGCAAATGATCGAACAGAGCAGATCAAAGGATGTCGAACGTAAAATAATTCAGAAGATAAAAACTTGGACAAAGCACATTATAAAAAAATTTAATTATAAAAAAATTTAATTATAAAAAAATTCACCCTCAATTCATTTATTCAATACTATTAACCCATAAAAAAATTATTTTCACATACATAAAGCAACAAAACATAAAAACATTGTACTCATTTGAGTTTTGCTTAATTTACTCACTGTTCAGTTGTTACATTTTCTGTAATTTCCCATTCCAAACTTATTTGCCTGAAGCTTGTTATATTCAGTAATATTTCAATTATTTTGTCTAAATCATATTTCTTGTCAGCCCGAAAGAATCGATCCACAACGAGGGAAAAGTGGATATGATGTTAGATCGGATGTTTGGTCTCTGGGAATCACATTAATGGAAGTTTCAACAGGTAAATTTCCATACCCTAAATGGAAAAGTGTATTTGAACAACTTTATCAAGTTGTAAATGGTGATCCTCCATCGCTTAAGCCAAATTATGAACTTCATTTTTCAACTGAATTTATATCATTTGTAGATACCTGGTATGTCTATGACTTTAATTCACCAACTGAACAATTATTAAATTGTATACAACATTATTATTTTTAGCTTAATCAAAGATGAAACACAACGGCCAAAATATAATCGCTTATTGGAACATCCTTTCATCAAAATTAGTGAAAACTCCGATGTCGATACTTCTTTATATTTCAGCTATATATTAGACAATATGTATATCAATGAAACAGCTATGTTCACAACAGATATACCTTGATGTTTCTAATTTGTATACCATGTGATAACTTTCTATTGTATTAGAAGCAGTGCTTAGATTTTGAATGTTCACATTTTACAGGGTTATCATTGTTATTGCCCCTTCAATTGTGTGTTGTTTTTGTTTTAAATCTTATTGTAATTGCTATAAAAAAATTCATTAACTAAAAACTACCATGAATTTTGAAATTTTTAATATAAATATACACCTGTATTGGTTAGGTTATATAGGTTTTTACATAATAAAAAATTATTGAATATTCTTTTAAGAAAGTAGCATAAAATCTATAGTAAAATATTGATATGTTTGTTTGACAGTGCATTTATTTGCTGTTAAACAATATACTGTTGTTCAAATTAAAATTTTAAAGTTTTTATGAGTTTTTAAATTAAGATATTAAGTATTGTTAATTTTTATTCAGATGTTTAAAGGGTGGCTTAAAGATAGGGCCATTTCACACCCAAATCTGTACAAATGTTTATAATGCACATTCAGCATTTTTGCATTTGACATGTTTTACAAACTGATTTTACAGAAAGGTGGTTTAATGTTTCAGATGGGATGATTATTCGGAGATCGTGAGATGGGGTCTGGTGTGACGTAGGTTTTAGAAAAACATTTTCTTTATCGTGCCAACGTTTCGATTTTATTGAGATCATCTTCAGGGCCTGGGATTTATAAACATTGTTTAAATATATCTAAGATGTGAAAAAAAATGAATTTATACAATGCTAGACAATTTTAGAAGAAAATGAATTTATATAATGATAGAAAATTTTAGATTAAAAAAAAATTAAATCTAAAACTGTCTATCATTATATAAATTCATTTTTTTCTAAAATTTTCTAGCGTTGTATAATTTTTTTTTAATCTATAATTTTCTAGCATTGTTTTCATTCATTTTTTTCACATCCTATATGTATTTGTAAAATTTAAACAACGTTTATAAATCCCAGGCCATGAAGATGATCTCAATAAAAACTCTGTCAGACTCATTATGGCATTTCGTCATCTTTAGTGGCACAAGTACACTATGGAAAATATTTATTATAGTAAAAAGATCGAAACGTTGGCACGATAAGGAAAATGTTTTTCTAAAACCTATGTCACACCAGACCGCATCCCACAATCTCCGAATAATCATTGACTAACGGTCACTAAACACCACACATTTCTGATGTGAGTTATTTTGTTGGAAGTTTGAATGTGAGGAACACTTAAACAATTTGACTTACATTCTCATTAGCATGAAATATAAATTCAGAAATTAATTTGATTTTGTTTGACAGATGAAACAAATATTTATGTAGATATACAGTGGCCTCAATTTTAATTTAAGTAATTTCCAAGCCACAATTAATCACCTTATTCTGTAATTGTGATATTAAAAAAATGGGTTTAACATAAGCTCAAAATTAGCTGAACCTTGTAATTAATGATTAATGAGTGATTATTTTTTTTAAAATTAAAGATGGTATTTAATACTTGATAAGGGTTTATAAATTCTTAAAACTTGTTCACTAACTAATTTTATAATATATCAAAGTTTTTATTTCGGACATTGGAGGTTTCACTGTAAAATCCAGTTAATGTGTAATCCATTTTACACCTTTTTTTAATCTGAATATTTTAATATTGATAGGGTGTATTCAATTATAGTAGACAGATATTGCACAATGTTTCTTCCAGTTATGTTTTATGGGAATGTAGCCAGTCCTCAATCATTTCAATAAACATTCAGCATGTGAATTTGTAAGATTTCCTCTTGGGAGTCTGTAGGGTAATGAACACGTTTTCCAGTCATTTTGGAGAGTTGGCAGACCAGGATGGTTGTATACATCTGAAATATTTCACAAGTTTAATTTAATGAGCAACAAATAAATGTTGTCAGATCAGCTAGTTATGTATAAATTAAACAAATAAAAACCTTAGTGTTTTTTTATTAAGCGATGATGCCATCTTTAATTTGCTCGCCTATGTTCACTTGTGTTGTCATGTATGGCCTAGTCTCACTAAAATGATGTCTACTTAAGCTGAACGTATAATAACAATTAAAAAAAAAAAAAAAAGTCCCTCCTCAAAAAATAATTCAATCTTTTTTTATTTTACTATATTTGTTGCAACATGATATATGTAAATACAAGAAGAGCCTAAATTTTTCTGCTTGTAAAATTGCTATAAAATAAATTAATAAAATTAAACGTGTACATTCATTCTGAAATGAAATGGATATAAGTGTAGGCTCAATTAATTTTTACAAATTAATTATATTTACACATAGTGTACAATTTGAGCTGTGAGTATGTTTATTTGTAAAATATTGTATATTTCTTTATTTAATATTATTTTCTAAAATTTCTGTTCTGATATGTTTATACTATTTAAGTCTTAAAGTCAAAGTTTATATATATTTTAAAAAAATATGTTGGGTGCCTAGGGTGAATACAAACTGAAAATTGAATATTTTGTAATTTAAATTATAAATTTAATCAACATTTGTTTATTGGTCATAATTGACCATATTAATTATTCTTTTTATCTAAGACTTTTGGTTTAGAAGAAAAATTAGTGTCATGAGCGAGATTCAAACCCACGACCTTCGACTCAATACGCCACTGCTCTAACCACTTGAGCTATCATTACTTTATTAGAAATTCGTGGGTTTGAATCCTGCTCATTACAGTCCTTTTTAATCTCATCCAAAAACCTTAGATAAAAAGGATAATTAATTGGTATATATTTAATTTTGTCCATTGTTTACTTAAAATACAAATGTTACAAATGAAATGTAAATATGTTCTTAGGATGCTTTCGAAATCGATCAGCTTAAATACACAAATTTAAGAGATAGACATTTTTTCTACTTGTTTTTTCAATCCGATGACAATAAGTTTATTAGCATGTTGACTTTTCTGAAAATATAGTATTTTTAATAACTAAAAAATATAAAAAGATGCTTACAGCATTTAAAAAATATACTTTAAAATTATTTTCACAATGCTCTGTGTGAATATATGTAAACTATTTTATATTGTTACAAAAACTCAGGGTTTATTATTTTTATGAACCATAATTTGATTATTGTTTATGTGATGGTCCTTCATAAACTGTAAACCGTAAACGAAGTACGTATATTTATATTTTGAGAATGATCATGAAATGAATGTAAATAAATTTTGTAATATGTGGTTGTATCTCTTTATATTTGTACATACTTAAAAATCCATTTGTTTTTCATAGAAATGAAATGGATTCTGTTATTTGGTTATTACTGATCACTCTGGTCTTCTTATCCTCGGTGTGTTGGTCTGCCGAAATGCATCTGAGAGAGGAAGACAGTGGATATAAACCAGGAATGTAAGTAGGGAGGGAATTTTTATTTATTAAAGAAGTTAAAATATGTATGTAATATAAAATATAAAACGAGAAAGGTTTAAAAAAAAGGAAGAAATTTGGTATGATTAAAAGAACAATTTTAAAATAAGAAATAAAATAAAATTGAAACTAATTTCATTTTTTTAAATTATTGGGAATGTCATAATATTTCTTTTTTTTTAATACGTGATTTAACTACCCCAATTCTCTCAATAATTGCCATATTTCAGGATTCCAGTTATCACAATATCGCATGTACAATACACACTGCTCAGGTTCTCTGAGGACTGGTAGATGGCCCTCAGAGAACCCTGAGCAGGAGACGAAGGATCGTTCTCACCCGACTGAGGATCAGCCACGCGGTTGACACATGGGAACCTGCTTTTGGGCCAAAGCCTGTGCAGGTGCCCCTTATGCAGAGAAAGGTTGCTCGATGTGTCCCACATAATAGAGGCGTGTCATGCCTTGGCTTCGTACAGAGAACATGTACGCATGCCGCCGGACTTAAGAAGAGTTCTCGAACACAGTAGCGAGTTTCAGAGTCCCCTGTTCTGCTTTTTAGGGGAAAATAGGTTTTTTTTTATTATGTTTTGTCTGAGTGCATGTATTTATTAGCGTGAATGGCGAGGGGTGAGGGTGAAATATAACGTCATCATCGCCCCTCAAACGTTGAGAATGTAACGTGTTGGATGGCGGAATATTTATAAAAGTACTCCATTGACCCCAATCTAGATTAGTTTAAGTATAGGTTGGTAGAGAAATATGAAGTATTCCACCAACCGAACAGATTGAGCGTACTGTTTGGATGTATTTGTGTATGAATGTAGTGTTTGAAAGGGTTAAATAGAATATAGACTTAGTTGGGGGCTGAAATGACCTAGATGTCGGATGCCCCAGTCAAAAAAATACACATGGTATTGTATGTAATAATTGTTGGCCAATTGTTTAGTCTGGTTGGGGGCCACATAGGTAATCCCAGGCAATATAAGAAAAGTGAATCAGACTTGTAAATGTATGTGATTCTTTTATAATAGGATCTATTTTGTCTCAAAACCCATTAGTTCGAACAGTTTAAAGTTAATATAAATGGCAGCACCCTTTGTACCAAACACGCTGCATAGCATTGTCTCTACCCCTAGGCATTATAATACAAATATGGGATCTGGCATTCAACAACAGTTTTTAAAAAAAGGAAATGGACTTATTGTAAAGAAAACAAGATATATTTAAAAAGATTTTAATGTGTCTATATTTACTTTTAAAACCCCTTTTTTTCTACAGAGATTTACAGGGCACCACAATCAACTTTTTTGAGAAAAATCTTCCCAAATTACATTATTTAAACATATATTTGCACCCCTGGCCTATTAATAAATAAATATTTTTAGAAATTTTTGACTGATTTTGATAATAATAATAATAAATAAGTAAATAAACATTTTCATCAAAACTTGGTTGTTTAAAAAAGTGTGTGTGTGTGCGTGCGTGCGAGTGTGTGTATATAGGGATATCGCCAATTTTGTAGAATTTACTATTTATATACTAGTATTTTTATTATAAATTGCATTAAAATTATTGTTTTTTACTGAAGGAAAATTTAATTAAGGGATTTTGAAAAATTACAACATAAAATGATTTAATTCCATAATTTTGTTTATTGGATACAATAATTTTTTTAAACAATTAACATCATATATATCCTCTGTTAGCTAAAACCAATGTCCACCTATTAGGCATAATGTTAATAAAGTTGTCACTAATTTCTTAAGGAATTTTACTCCATAGATGTTGCCACGCTGCGCTCAGTTTTTGCAGGTCAACTGGTTGCAGATGGTGATCGAAAAGCCTCCGCAACGCATCCCACATGTGCTCAATGGGATTGAGGTCTGGAGACAGTGAGGGAAGAGGCAGATGGGAAATTAATAAACAACTCTGCCTCTCTGATGATTGGCATTGTCATCCAGAAAGTGAAAATCCCTGCCAATGAAATCCCTAGTGTGAGGAGCCTCGATAGTTTCTTGGACATAGTAGACTGCGATGTGGTTGCCTTCAACATTATGGAGTCCAAATCATCCTCCAGTGTAAATCCCAGCCCAGACCATTGCATGGCCTCCTCCAACTGCACCAAAGGGAGTATGAACTAAGGCATTGTACACATCTCTTGTTCTCAGTAGATTCTTCGGTGCCTGCTATTGCTAAACACAGAAACGCGACTCATCAGCAAATCCAATTGGTATTCTCTTCTAGGCACTCGCTGTAACATCTGAGTTGCTAATGGCATTCAGGTCATCTCAAAAGGGCTTACGATGTGAGGCCAACTTCCCACAAACAATTACGAACCATTTGTTTTGATACAGGCCTTGCTAAAACATCTTGTACTTCATTCACTAAGGATCTTGCATCAATGCCAGTATTTCTGTTCTCCCTTAGCATCGTAATGTGCTGAGATACTACCAGGCCTCCTATTAGCACTTCCATCCTCTCAGGCTGACGCTCTGAAAAACGCCAACTGCCTCTGCCATATCCACTTGCTGATGACCTAAATGACTCATTCTCACAATATTGCTTAATTCTGGTTCAAGATGTCTTTCCATGGTTAAATATAATACAACTGGATTAAAACAGAGAAAAGGTGTTACAAAATGAGTAGTCTTCATGGTTACTATTCCTAAGTAAATTAAAAATGAGGCTTAACTTTTTTAATTAATTTGTTAATTAAAAAGTAATGTATTTAATTTAAATTGTTTGATTATTTGCTTATGATTATATATATATATATATATATATATATGTATATATATATTTGCTAAAATACTCTTAACTTCTGGAATACATAGATGTAGAGTATTTTCATTTATTTAACTTGTACTTTTTGCTTGTGATATAAGTAAGTTTCTAAGTCCCATCCTCTTGGAATTTAGATACCTCCTTACAGTTCACAGCAGTCTTAGCAGAACCCAGATAATTGAATCCCTTAATGACAGGAACAGTTTGCAATTGATCAGATTCGCATGACGGCTTGTCATGTTGATGATCTAATTACTGCATTCAATTATGATCAATAGTCTTTTTTCTTTTAAAATTAGTAGTATTTTATTTTTATTTATATAATAATTAATTGTAATGATTTAATTGGTCAAGCGGGCTATGAAATTAGTGAATATAATTTATTTATATATTTTAATTTATTTTTGATAGTTTTTTAATTTAATTATATATTTTTGATAGTTGTGGCTTCAACCTCCGGCAGACGGTTTTTATCCATGCCGTTTTTCCTTTGCTTTGCACTTGTAATTGTTTGAAAGTACTATCGACGGTTTTTACCGTAGCCGTTATTTTATGTTATTGCATATATTTTTGATAGGGCTTCAACCTCTGGCAGATGGTTTTTATCCTTGCCGTTTTTCCTTTGCTTGCATTTGTAATTGTTTGAAAGTACTATCGACGGTTTTTACCACAACCGTTATTTTATGTTATTGCATATATTTTTGGTAGTTGTGGCTTCAACCTCTGGCAGACGGTTTTTATCCTTGCCATTTTTTCTTTGCTTTGCTTTGCATTTGTAATTGTTTGAAAGTACTATCGACGGTTTTTACCTCAACCGTTATTTTATGTTATTGCATATACTTTTGGTAGTTGTGGCTTCAACCTCTGGCAGATGGTTTTTATCCTTGCCATTTTTCCTTTGCTTTGCATTTGTAATTGTTTCAAAGTACTATCGACGTTTTTTACCATAGCCGTTATTTTAGGTTATTGCATATATTTTTGATAGTTATGGCTTCAACTTCCGGCAGACGGTTTTTATCCATGCCATTTTTCCTTTGCTTTGCTTTGCATTTGTAATTGTTTGAAAGTACTATCGATGGTTTTTACCATAGCCATTATTTTATGTTATTGCATATATTTTTGGTAGTTGTGGCTTCAACCTCTGGCAGATGGTTTTTATCCATGCCATTTTTCCTTTGCTTTGCTTTGCATTTGTAATTGTTTGAAAGTACTATCAACGGTTTTCACCATAGCCGTTATTTTATGTTATTGCATATATTTTTGGTAGTTGTGGCTTCAACCTCTGGCAGATGGTTTTTATCCTTGCCGTTTTTCCTTTGCTTTGCATTGTAATTGTTTCAAAGTACTATCGACGGTTTTTACCATAGCCATTATTTTATGTTATTGCATATATTTTTGATAGTTATGGCTTCAACCTCCGGCAGACGGTTTTTATCCATGCCATTTTTCCTTTGCTTTGCTTTGCATTTGTAATTGTTTGAAAGTACTATCGACGGTTTTTATCATAGCCGTTAGTTTATGTTATTGCGTATATTGTTGGTTTGTAAACATTTTGTATTAATAAAGCATATATACATTTTTTTTTCTAAAATACTCTAACTTCTGTAATACATAGATGTAGAGTATTTTCATTTATTTAACTTGTACTTTTTGCAACTTGTGATATAAAATAAATGGTTAATAGGTGCCCCGTTACAATTGTAACTTTAATAAAACGGCGGGTTGATACTTAGTGGAATTAATGCACAAATTCTCGTATATATTGTACATAGGATAGAAGTGGGCACTGGGCGAAGTCTGGGAAGGGGGAGAGGGTGGTCAACCCACACCTGTCCTCAAAGCCAACACCTGCGCTAAGCCCTTTCCAGAGGCGAGACCCGCTCCCATTTCCAATCCAAGCCTATTCCAACCCCGGGCATGAAGCTTTAACCATCGCCGCACCCCTTCGCAAAGCGTTTCCCTCCGAACCCTCCTCACAACCCTGACGTCGTTGTCTTATACGTAAGTTTGGACTGGAAAAATAAAAACAACAAAAAAAAATTAATAATCTGAAGCACTACAAAAGAGATGAGTCACTCAAGTTTCGCACGAATCACTTATCTGTTTGGAAACAAGGATTTTTTTTTTTAACTTGCCTTGTATAAATGTAGAAACATCACTGTTTTTTTTGCACGTTTGCCTCTTTTTTTAAATTTTATATATCTTTATTTGTAATATATCGTGTACATATTTCGATATCAGGCAATAAAGATGCTTTATATTCACAAATTTGTATTATTTTTTTTATTTTATCATCACTAACACAAGTGTAATAAAAGCAAGATTCTGTAATAATCAACGGTCCATTCAACATGTGCTCCATACAGTTACAGCTTCAACGTTTTTTTCCCTTTTCCACTTTTTTCTATTTTTCGATAAATTTAACTATTTTACCATCCTTTCGACAGACGGAGTTGCACAAGGCCATGAAATAATGTTTATTTATTTTATTTATTTATTTTTTAATAAAATAACATCCGGAATTCCGGCGACCTCATAAATTGGTCATACTCATTTGTCGTGGCGTATCCTCCGAAACGGATGTCAGCGCAGGAAAAATCGTTCTGGTAGTAAAATAAAAAATAAAATATTCTGATATTCTTCTTCAGATCAAATATTCCGTTGAAATAAACAAAGACAAATCAATAAATTAAAATTTATTATTTAAAAAAAAATATTATCCGGCAAATCTGAATTTGTTGAACAGACATCCCAAAAGGAAGATTTTTGTTTTTAAAACACCCTAGAATAAAATATAAATTGATAACATAAAATCGCCAGTTACACGATGGTTTTTCTCCGGAGAGGCATAGTTTTGGAAGTGGTATGGAAGAGTGGGATCGGTCATAGTGGATTAATAATGCAGATGGCCAGTATCTTGGTCCACCCCTCTACTGTTGCTGATATTGATCCCATCTGGACTGGATGGTCAGAACCCTGGTGACGTCATTGTATCGACCCGGCTGACCAACATCCACGCGGACGTCAAACCCTCCAAGATAAGCATGAGCTTCAGCAACCAAAGCACCGCGACTTCACCTACTCATTTCGACAATAATAATGAAAGAATTTAAAAAAAATCTAATTTTTTCCTTACAACAGGCCAAAATCAATCAAATAAAAAATACTTTGCCTAAGCAAGGATAGAGGAAAACGAGTTACGTTTTATTTTGTAATAAAACACAAAAACAATAATACGCCTTTTCCTTAAGGTGTTCAAACTTCGTAGAATAAGCTTTAACGAAATATATAATTGTCGTAAATTTAAATCAGGTATTCGACAATTTTAATTCAAATCATATTTACAAAGTTGATGTGCATCCACTTTCGACTTGCATCACTTGCAGGCGATTATGAAGCCGATTCCGTTTTATGATGCCACTTATAATTTCGTAAATTAAAAATAAAATGTCCCACTCCTTATCCTGTTTTACACTTCTTCAATTCAAAAATTTACAACTCGTACGTTGAAAATGTTCACATTTCGGTCTGAAACGTAAAAAGAAAAATGTTGAAATTAATTTTAAACAATTCATAAAGTAGTGAAGGGATGTGATATAGATTAGTTAGGACTTGTAAAAACTAAAATTCCTATCGAATTATAAGTTATCATCATAATTACTAATGATCGTACTAATAATGTAATAATTAATTAATTTTCCAAATATGGCATTGTGTATGTCTCATTGTATTTATTTCTGTGCTATATATTCATATATATTAAAAATTAGAAAGCCTGGTGACTCAATATTTAATATTTAATTTAGTACGCCTAACTTATGCATTAAGATTATTTTATTCGACGAAATTTTATCAAAATGAAAATAAAAGGTTGAAAATTCGAATGAAAAATGTTGGTACTTATAACGAGAATTGTTATGGGAGTTTAATAAAAAAAAAATCTTACGAGACGAACTTAAGTTAATCTAGAGAGCAGTTTCGTTCAGTGCGTTGAGTTCTTTCCAAAAAGTACGTGCTTAGTAAGTTCTTAAGCCCGGCAAGGCAATCCGCGTAAGTAACTTGTTATGAATGTTATACCGATATCACTTATATCAATGTCCCATAAACCAAAACGCGAACACTACACAATTTTTTTCTCTAAAATCTAAACGACACAATTAAAAACACCAACCAATCCTTAGGCTTAATTTTTTGGGTATAACATAATGTAAATTTATGGTTAAAACTTTGGCTTTCAATGTTTTGCAAAATCTTTTCAGAAGTTATTTTATTGGTTGACGATAATGTAAAATACTCTTCTCGATATATTTTTTAAACAAAACGCTGCCCTGTTTTCATACAACCGTTAAAACCCTTTTTTATGTATTCATAATGGAGTCCAAAGAGTACTGCATAAATAAAATGGGAGAACGGTAATGAAAAATTAATAAATCGGAACGAAGAGAAGGGGATCTGGAAGTAGAGTTCTCTGCTAAAGAGATATACGAAGAGGTTGAAGTATTGGTCGATAGCTGTTTGAGAATAGGTCCAACACCCCGACGTCCCTTTGTCCCTCCACCTGACAGCGTTTTATCGATTTTATCCCCTTTATATTTTAGCTCTGACAGTGGTTTGCCGTTTGACGTTAATTTATTGCATTGCGCGATGGCTAACAAATCTTCATCGCTACTTGGAACCAGTAGCAATTTTGAAATTTCTTTGGATCGTTCTGCCTTCCTTTAAATTGTCCAATTTTTTTTTTGTCAGATTAAATTTTCCAAATGGTATATTGGTCGTAATTCAATTAAAGAACGTAGTTTACTGTGCGCTGAGCATTGAAATCGCCATAGGAATACTTGCCTCAAGTACGCAGCGTCCTAAGAGATTTGTTACGATCAATGCAGAAAAAAATTTTATTTGTGAAAAACAAACAAAAATGTTAGTTGTAAATTTGACTTGCTTGAAATTGTCAAAAAAAAAATGTCAAAAACATAACGTGAAGGGAAGGTCAAAAGTTACAAATAAGGGGGACGTGTTATATCAGTTTTGTTCCAATAATTAAACTGAACGCCATGATTAATACACAAATATCGCTTTTGCTTTCAGTAAATATAAATTATTTATTGTTGCGAGGGCTTTTAACATTAAAAAATATTTCGGCAAAAGACGCATTTCGTAGCCCCGCGGGGCGGTCAGAGGCGACAGTTGAACGCCCTGAGAATTATTTGCGATTGTAATTCCAATAAAACTAAAAAAAAGCCTTATTCGCTTATGCTGAATTTAAAGAAGGCAATAAGAAAACATTAAAAAAGTGATTGATTTCTGAAATAGAAGAAATATAAATATGAGAGTGAAGAAGAGCAGACGCGACTATCGTCAGCTAATGGAACAACTTGCTTCGTTGTTTTTTTATCTAGTTCCACCATCGTTATAAAAATTATTCTTGCGTACACGACATCATCAGTGGATATCAAACTGTGGAAAAATATAAATTACAGTGTTAGGAATACCGAAGAATCGAGAGTTAATAAAATTTATTTCGATTTTTTCTTCTTTTTTGGAGTGTGTAGATAATATTTAATATAACAATATACATGTACTTAACATAGAAATATAATTTGTGTTTTTTTAAAGAATTTTTTCAGTTTTTCAGTAGCGTTTTTTAGATTTTTTTGTTATATTTCAGAAATTTACATCCATCATCAGGATCTAGTTAATTTTTTGTTTTTTTAATTTAAAATCTTCATTGTAAACTGCTTTTTTCAAAATGACCATTTTGCATTGACAAGCCACTTGGCCAAGAATGGTAAAATTTTCTGATCCATGTTAAAAATTACAATAAAAATATGACTGTTTTACCCTAGCCGAGTGTATAAATGAATATGTGGTGAAATATTGAAAATATTGAACAAAAATCAACCCACACCAATATTATATGTCAATTTTATTTAATTTTCATATTTTATTAAAAATTACAATTATATTTCCAGTACCACTTTTCCTTCCGTTGTAATAAAATTCCATTAGTGTGTGGGCTTGGCTTCATGTCAGAATACATTTTTCTGTGTGCTAAATTTCTTTCACAATTAATATTGAATGAAAAAACTTTAAACATTTGTGCGATAGTAAAACTACACAATGCTTTTCTACTTTAAGAAATGCAGTAGAAATCAGATTAATCAACAGTGGGTTGAATGTCATTTGTTTTGTGCAGCTGTACATTACCCTGAAATCTTTATACCTATTTTCATAATTTTTTTGTTTATAAATAAATTATAAAATGTTCAAGAAATGAACGGTCGTAAATTTTACAATTTTCGATTGGTCTAAAAAAAAAATTTATTTCATTTTACAGATATGGCTATGGTTTGTGCCACTCAAATGGATTCAAGCGGAGATGTAGAGTTGACCAGTTTAAACTGGCTGCATAATCTCAACATCATGCCTCCTACCCTGCCGACACCACCCACATCACCTAAGCCACCTCCAAAGAAATCACCTACTCTCCGACTCACACTCAGTATGTTATTCTTTCAGCATATTGAATAACAATGTTAAATGTATTTTTTTTTTTTTTTTTTTTAAACAGACCCTGCAATGTTGGAAGAATACAAAACATGTGGTGACAAAAAACCTCCGTTTTCATATGCAACTCTCATATGCATGGCCATGAGAGCAAACCAGAACAAAATGACTCTTTCGGCAATATATTCATGGATCAAAGAAAACTTTCTGTATTATAGAAATGCTGATCCCAGCTGGCAGGTATATAATCATTAAATTAAAAAATGAACCATGCTGTGGATTTTTACATGTATTTAATTATATTTAAATGTAAACATAACATTAAGTTTAGTGGTCTGATTGAATACTTCTTTCAATTAATTATTCTTTGTAGTAAGGTCTTGGTTGAAATGAAAAAGTGAGGGTCATGACCCATGACCTTCGGTTTTTTCATTTCAACCAAGAACATTACTTACAAAGAATAATTAATTGAAAAACATAAAGCTTCAAGCAGGTTTAGCATCAGTTTGCTTTCTCTATAAAACAGTAGTCCATGTCATTATAGAAGCTTACTTTCAACTTTTCTCCTTAAAAATATTTTTTATATTTTTTAAATCAATTTTTAAATAATTTAGATTTAGATTAATTGAGAAATTGATATTAATTTCACTTCTAAATTAAAAACAATAAATACTTACACAAATGGAAATTATTGTTATGTTAATTTATTCATTTATACTCTGTGTAGTGTTATATATGTATAATCAGTAATAAACCCCAATAGTAATATCATTTTTATTACAGAATTCCATTAGGCATAACTTGAGCTTAAATAAATGTTTTCTCAAAGTCCCAAGAAGCAAAGATGAACCGGGCAAAGGAGGGTTTTGGAAATTTGATATTGATACCCTTGAGGAAGGCCAACGAAATAGAAAAAGACTAGGTAACCAAATAACATCCAATTTTAATTTAAATAAATTTATGTTAATTACACTACGATTAAAACAGATGCACAAAATATTTTATTTACAACATTTATTTTAGGGAGTAGTGGTCTAACAAATAGACGTGCAAAAAGTGGAAAACGCAAAACAGTAGATGTTCCACAAGAAGTATCAATGCAAGGCCCCAATGTTATAGTACAACAAATCCTTCCAGAATTGGTAAATCCAGAAGATGAATTAACAACTATGATCCTAGGAAATGTCGGCTGGGATGATACTCAACTTGAACTCTTGCATTCACTGCTTGACACTCTTTGAATGCAGAGATACAGATAAGCCAAATACACCAATGGATCTAAAAATGTAAAAATAATTGACAAGAAAGAAATTGGAGTACCACAAAACAGTTCTTCAAATCAACGAATTAAATCAATTCTTTGAATGTGTGCCTTTCCTACTGTATTGCAGAATTTATATTTTTTGCTCAACTGGTCACATTTCCGTCCACTAACAATGTGATAAACTTATAATCAATCCGTCCAATTAGAGATTTGTAATATTGAAATGCATATAATTGCATTATTGTTTGTGGATAGTTGCATTAGTTTGATATACATAGGCCAAAAGTTGTGATTTTTGTTTTATCATTTAATTAATAGAGTTACTTTAGTGTATATTTTTGATTGTTTTAAGGTTTATTGTACAATATGCAATCATTTCTCTTCTTGCACACATTTATGAATAAATATGGACAAGTGAGCATTGTGATTGTAATTAATAAAATATTAATTTTCTTACAACATGGCAAAATTTATGACTATGAAAAAATAAGAGTAACAATTCTAATCGCACAAATGGTTTGTGGTGAAGTTCACTTTTCTCTTAGCTTTTCTCTTCTAAGGAATTGGGCATTTATGTTTTTCAAAAAATATAAAACAATCAAGTGCTGTATCTAGATTATTTGCTAGTTAACTCTTCCTCTAGTCAAAAAAATAAAACAAACAAAATTAGTTTAAGAATGTTAGAATTCAACTTTTAACTAGGATTTGTATTATATGAACATTTTTTATTTCTCAGTTCTTTTAATGATGGTTTGTTATTTAATAAATTTACTGTGCTTGAATAAAATTGTATTTACTTTATGTTGACCCTGAGAAACCTTGTTTGTTTTTCAGCAGATCAATGTTCTCCGGCAGAGGCCCAATTTGAACATCTGAGGGCCATACTGTTGATGGTTTGAGTCAAGAGGTAATTCCCAGTGAACAAAAATGTTGGAGTTATTATAATACTTATACTATATTACATTAGTTATATTTTGTATTATGTTTTATGAGATAGTTAATAATAAACAAAATTTATTTGTATTTAATATGGTCATATGAAATAAAAGATTTTAATTTATTTAACAACAATTATTCAGAAATCGTGAGATGCGGTCTGGTCTGGTGTGATGTAGGTTTCAGAAAAACATTTTCTTTATCGTGCCAGCATTTCAATCTTTATTGAGATCATCTTCAGGGCTCAAAGTGTTTGTCTTCTGTGTAATTGTGCCATTATTGCATGTCGTGTTGAGAGTGCCCAAGAACTTATTATTTAACAACATTGACTTATTGTGACAAATTGAATACACTCTTGCCAGTCAACTGAGTTCAAGATCACGTCAAATTAATTTTAACTGCATTTGTTTGGTGTAAGAAATAAAACTAATTGTTTTTGACATTCCATTTTTCTTTTGCATCCTGATTAGTTATAAGTGTAGTCAGAAAACAAATAGATATGCAACCTGCTTTGCTCTCATGCTGGAACCGACTACATACTTTGTCCATAGATATGATGAGAATTCATTTAATACTTACTACACAATCTAAATTGGCTGTGATTTTCATCAGACCGTGAATATCTTGTGCGGGTATTTTATTTTTTGTTTTTCCTGTAAGATCAAGTAAATGTTGAATTCACTAATTTCGTGGTCTGCTTGACCAATTAATACATTACAATTAATTAAGGTTTTTAGTTGAGATGAAAAAAAAAGGTAATGGCACGAGCGGGATTCAAACCCACGATCTTCGGCTAGATCTTGAAAAATGGCAAAAAGGAGGGAAAACTCATAAGGTGGGGTTGAGATGGGGAGTTGATGTCCGAGTGGATAGAGGTCACGATAGCTCAAGTGGTTGAGCAGCGGCGTATCTAGCCGAAGATCGTGGGTTCGAATCCCGCTCATGCCATTAGCTTTTTTTCATCTCAACTAAAAAACTTAATTAATTGTAATAAATGTTGAACCACTCCCAAAAGCGCATCTTTGAATTTGGGGGCCCGGGTGCAAAAGTGAGATTTGAGTCCCTGGTCATATCATCATAAAAATATTAAATCGAAAGGAAATAATAAAACAACAGAATATATCTTATAGTAAGATAAGAGTTGGGTGGTTGCAAAGCCTGTTCTACCTCAACCTAAAATATCTATTGTGCCCCATTACACATGTTGGCAACAAAACCATCAAACATGCAAACATTTTCGCTTTTTGAGGGAAGTTTGGCTTTAGAAACCATTTTACAGATGCATTCTGGAAAAAGTTTTTGGTTATTTTGTAAAGGATTTAGTTTAATTATGTTGTATGTACACACCAGTCATCTTTAAGCTATTGATCAAGTTGCATGACAGCTGTTCGGGGGCAAAGAATTCTTAATTGAAAGTTTTTTATATTTTTGTTATTTTATGATCTTATTAGTTTGATTATGTTTTTTAACATTTTCTTTCAGTTGTTTTAAGATTTAAGTCTAAGAATAGAAACGTTTGAAGAAGGTTCATAAAAAATGTAGTTACCTGGAATGGTGAAAATAGTTTAAAATTGACTTATTTTATATTACAATATAATAAATCAGGAATATGAGTTTAAAAAATAAAAATTATTACTAAAACCTGGAATAAATAGTACAAGGGGATAAATGGCATTTATTGTGCTGTACGGTTGCATAACCAGTCTCTATTGTGATGCTACTACCGAATATGCTACAGCATTTTTTTTTTTTTAATGCATTTCAAAACAAACTTACTAATATGTTCATAGCAAAATAAATGGAAACCAAAATTCCCACCCCAGAAAAAGGTAACGTTTTTTCCCAGGCACAGTCAATGTGAACTGTCCACCAATTTATCCTTTTTTTAAACCCTAAAAATTATTCTTCAATTAAAATAATCTGTTGCTGAATCATAAAATGTGCATTTCAAATGTTTTTCATTAATAAAATTACATCAAATATTGTCAAATATAATCAAGACAGCCACAACCACCTTGTCGACGATCAACACATGCAGTTAGTTGCAGTGTAAAATCTGTCTAACAGCTAACTAAACTCATATTTCTACTGTGACATAATTTTTTTACAGAAGAATTTGCCTGTGATCAGAAGTAAAATTAAAACAGATCACTTTCAATTTCTCAGTAACACAATTCAAATGCCCTAGATTAATAATGAACATATTTCTAGTTATTTTAAACAGAAGTTCTTCTAGAAGTCATGACAGCTAAAGTAATAGAAGCGCCAGGGTACGTACTATCCAGAGGTCGTAGGTTTGGATCCTACTCATGACACTAATTTTTATAGATTAATAGTATTTTATAATTAATTATGGTTTTTAGTTGAGATAAAGTCAATGGCATGAGAGGGATTTGAACCAAGGATCTTCAGCTTGATACACCGCTGCTCTACCACTTGAGCTATCGTGACCTCGATCCACTCGGACACTAACTTCCCATCTCAACCTCACCTTTTTTTTTTTAGTTTTCCCTCCTTTTTGCCATTTTTCAAATTCGTGTAATCGGATTGGATTCTCGACGACAAATGAAATGGCCACGGAGAGCTTTAGTGAAGTATACTTAGGCGTTTCAAGCTGAAGATCGTGGGTTCGAATTTCTCTCGTGCCATTGACTTTTTTATCTCAACTAAAAACCTTAATTAATTATAATATATTAATTTGTCAAGCGGACCACGAAATTAGTGAATTTAATAATTTGGAATGAAGTATACTTCACTAAAGCTCTCCGTGGCCATTTCGTTTGTACACATTTGAAAAATAGCAAAAAGGAGGGAAAACTCAAAAAAAAAAAAAAAGTGAGGTTGCGATGGGAAGTTAGTGTCCGAGTGGATTGAGGTCACGATTGCTCAAGTGGTAGAGCAGCAGCCTATCAAGCCGAAGATCGTGGGTTCGAATCCCTCTCGTGCCATTGACTTTTTTATCTCAACTAAAAACCTTAATTAATTATATATTAATTGGTCAAGTGGACTACGAAATTAGGGAATTAATAGTATTATTTTTTGAAAAAGGGTATTTCAACTACAAGATTATATGAACTCTCGGGGATACTACTGTTAAAAAAAAAAAGTTGCTGGATGTGAACTCTTACCAGCGAAGAGCGCCATGTCAAGGCCTTAACCTACTAAGTACATTAAACACAATAGAGCAAATAAATGGTACGATGTGCATGATGATAGATCATAGATCTCTTTCATGTGGACATTTCCCCAAAACTTCATATACATATATTTATTAATTAAGACATATTAAATTTTCAAGGTATCAATCCTCTTCATTATTTGTGTAGTTTCAGAATAAATTTATTATTCTAATTACCTGATGATAAAATGGTAATATCAACCAAGATATAACTCTTATTGCCAAATAAATTGTATGAACTACATTTACAAATAGAAACATTACCTTCATTAAATATTCTCTTTCTAAACTTCATGAACATAATCTTAGCAAATTTCGATGGGTTAGTCTTCTCAGAAATAGTTTTAGGAAGAGTCCTTTCCATCATGAAACAAAATAATTAGGATTAATTAGAAAACAGGAATGCATTTGAGTAAAAAGGAAATATTGTAGAAACTAACATTTTATTTTACTTTATTCGGCCATCTCACTTAAATTAAACTCTTCATCGACAATTATTATTTTTTTTTTTTTATAAATGAAAAACCAACAAATAAATACAGTTATAAATATGATTTTAACACAAATAAAAGGAAAGGAAAGGAAGAAAAAAAAAAAGAGCAAAATAAATACTGCTGTGAAATATGCAATGGTGTGTTATGATCCAACATAGCATCTTAAACTAATTAAATGAGTATTAGTTATTAATACTTATCAATAATACAAACTTATCATTTACTAACTAACTCAATAATAAAAAGAACAACATTGGAGTAAGCAATATATATAAAATTCTAATTAAATATATATATTTTCTTACACCATTAACATATGAAAATACAAAAATCTACAATATAATAAACTTGGCTTTGTAGAAAGCTAAGAACAAACATAATAGTTTGGATCGCTAGCTCTGTATATTCTAACACTAATTAAGAACCCAGGAAATTTCAAGAAATAAATTTTGAAATAATATAGTATTTTTAATAATATAGTATGTCCCAAAATAATACAGAAACGCCACGTGAAAAATGTCAACTATACTTTATAATTCTCAAATTCTAATCTACATTACAAAAATATGAAGAAAAAGAATATTATTTGATTTCATATGGTGATATATGTATATATCAAAATATGTGAGGATAAACTCATGGAATTAGAAATCCTTAACAATTATTTTCATGATATTCATAAACAGGCCAGTTTATTAATTTACTTTTACGTTAAGTTTATAAATAAATAATATTTTACGAAATCCATGGGACAGATTTTAAACTTAAATTCCAAGTTAGATTTTTTATGGTCAATCACTTTATTTTGTTGTCATCTTAACCAGCCTGTACTTTTAATAACAGTATACTTTCTAGTTGTTATAGAAATCTAAAAATGAGTATTCCATATTAGCTGAGCATTTAGAGAGCATATTAGATCTATCCCTTTTTGTTCAACATAGCAAATTTATGTTAAAGAGAGCTTTTGTCATGTTAATACTTTATATTGTTCCCCAGCAATGTCATAAAACTAGAAATATAAAATCACAATAAAGAATCACTTTTTAAACTGATCTGTAGGACAACAAATTAAAAGGATTTTAAATCAGAAGTTATCTTCAAATTGATATAAGATAAAAAAAGATTTTATTATTTTGTAATAATAAAAAATATATACATATAGTACATATGTATATAAAATAAAGGGAATAAAATAAATGCATAATTACTAAAGTTAAGTTAGTTTGTATCCAATACTAAAATTACAAATGCCTTAAGTGTAACACATTATCAAACAGAAAAGTTCATGAACAAGAATTAACACATAAAAACAGAATTTGCTTCTGCATCTTCCATATTAAACCAAAGAAAAATATGTAACATGTAAAAAAAATCTTGACACCTAATCATCGATCTTAAAATAATAAAAGAAATAATTATTTGTTACAATACAAGCAGAAAGCGTTAATTTATATAAAATGTAAAAAAGATAGTACTCATTTTTATTAGAGCTATTTATGAGATGTTCAATCTAAGTGAGCTATTTTTGGTTTATTGCCAAGAAAGTTACCCGAATCAAACACTTATTAAAATGTAACTTTGCATACTAAAAATATTTTTATTTTTTTATATACACCAATATAGGCACATAAGGGTTGACTTTCTATTCTATTTCTTAAGTAAAAATGTCATGTGCTATTAGTTTTGTTTAGCATTTTTTACAAACTAGCGAAATTGCTTACACGACGGACAATGTACAAATGAATACAAAAAATCTAAGTGCATTGAGGGAGCTGTAGAGTTATAAACACACAAAAAAAACCCTATTATAGTTTCCATCTATATAACTGACAATCTCACATGTCAAATACAATTGAAGTCTGTAGAGTAAAAAGTGATAAAAATCATTTTATTTACAACAAAATATTGTCAAACTAAATGTCTGATAAAAATGTAAAAAGTTAGTTAAAATCACTAAATAAAGGACTTGTTCAATGTACAACTTTACAGCATTCTTGATACAACTCCAAAGGTAAAATAAAACATGTATATAACTAAATCGCTTAATAAAATGTTCCATTTTAATTAACTAAATTACTTTTTTTTAAACTTTGTTACTACTTTTTCTTATTCTTAACGTCAAACAATATTAAGTATTTAAAATTGTTTTTTAAAAAGTTGAGGCCATATGCAAATATTATTTTATGTACTTATGTATTCAAATTATAAAACAATTATTAACAACACTTTATAACGGAAGTATGTAAAATATTCATTAAATAAGCTTCAACTTTTTTTTATGTACAAACAAAACAACATCCTCACAAATTATTTTCTTATTTCAATACCAACAATTTGTACAAATTTAATGAAAAAATAGCATCTGTATTAGAAAATTTTTTTTCTTTTTAAATACAACTATACATAAAATTGAAACATGCATTGCATATTGTTTGGGCTTTTTTTAAAATATTTTCTTGGCTAAAGCAGCAGATTTTATAAAAATATAACAAAGGACACTTTTTAATATATTACTCAATTTAGTTTGATGTGAAATCTATCTCTAATAAGTGCACCTGATTATTGTGTTTCCTGAGATTCTACTTTGTAAACATGAGATTCGTCTAGATTAAGCAAGAGGGAAATATTTTAAAAAGTGTCATTTTTGTCCGTTGTTTTTGTTTGCAATTAACAACAGTGAATTCTAAGGCTGCAAAATTTATGAAAAGAACGAATTTAAGACTATCATTTTTTTTTTAATTATGTGAACTTTGATTATAATATTTACAAAACTAAACGATAACACAACCAGATTATTGGACGAAAGAATTTTCATTTAGAGCAAAATAAATGCAAAAAATATTTTCATATTTTGTATTAAAAATAAACTTATTGAACTGAGATTCTAATCTACGTAAGCATTACAAAATAAACTGGAATCTTATACCACAATTCAACAGCTTATTTATTACATTTTACAGTACATTTTTTTACATTATTGCTTAAAGTTAGATAAATGGTATTTAAAACTCATCTGCAATGATTTTTCACAACGAAAGACAAGTTGTTATGATTTTAAGAAAAACCTATACCAAGTGTATAAAAAATGTAAAAAAAAAGATAAATGTAGACAATATAGTTTTGTATAATTGCAGATCTTTCATTTGTATAAACCTATAGTTTTAACAATTTACACAGCCCAAGTTTAAAACAACCCCCAAGTGAGATAATGGTTAAAAGGAAGACAAGATGACAGTTAAGAGTCATTATTATTAACGCCCCTTTCATTTAACTGAGCATAGTACAAAAATTAAATAAAATATAAAAACTCAATTTTATCTGTTGTACGAACACAAGAATTTTTTTTCAATGCATGTGTGAATATGTATCTAAGAGAATGTAAATCAAATCTAATGGATGTCCTGAGCTTTGAACATATATTATGGTTTAAAATACTCAGTCAAGTTGAAAAAGGATCAATGTGAGCCTGCAACAAGATTAAGAGGTTTATCTTGGTTAGGCGAAGTAACATGTTGTTGTATTGCTGCCATCATAAACTGTGGCTGTATCTGACGACGTAGAGCAGCTAACATATCATCACACTCCTCACTTCCTGAATTTCCCCCACTACTGGGAAATTCTGTGGGTGACTCTAAAGGAAAAAAAAATTAAAATAAAGAGTTTACTAGAGGAAGTGTTGGGAAACAATTATGTTCCTCATATTCCAGCTTCTCCTTAGTTCAATTCATGTTTATCATCTTGATTCATTAACTTCTTCATCCAAAGAAATTATCAAGAAAACATTACCAAATGAATATGGGTCAAAATATAGCTTTTTGTATTTAATTATACAGTAAAAATTATCCCTAAAAACCCTAAATGGGGAAGGGTGCGCTTTTCTAGACATGCTTAATTTTTATGTGGAAAACTCAATTCTTACATTGTTTCATCTTGAAAACACAAAACCTATTAATCAAAATAAGTATCCTAAAATTATGAAAAAAGTTAATTTTTTAAAATAAAAATATGCTGATTTATTATAAATATTGAGAAAAAAATGGATAATATTAATCAAGCAATTAAACATGTTACAATAAAGATATAACATGTGATAATATTACCAGGTGTGCATAAAGGTTTTTCTTTGTGCAAAATTAACTTTACTTCAAATACAGATTAATATAAAATGTATAGACAACCAAATGAATTAGCTGTATTTTGACAAAAATTTTAACCAACCAGATTGTATCATAATAATAGATAAGAACTTACACTTATATTAAATAATATTTAAATATTAGTATCTACAAATATACAAACTCACTTCTACTTTTTGACTGGGGTTTATCGGGTTTGGGCCTCCGACGCCTTGTGTGTATTGTATCCCTCCTCATCGTTGCGGGTCTATTGATATTGTGTAACTTGTAGTAAAGACCACAAGCGTTACAAACCATTTCACCATTTGGATTTCTTCGCCATATTGTCGTAGTTCTTGTTCCACAATTACTACAAGCGACTTGTACTCTTTTTGGTACCTGAAAAAAATCGATAATTCAATTGTCCAAATCACAAACTTGCAAATATATTTTTAAACGTTGAGACAAAAAGGTAAATAATTACCCTATTATTTCTTAAAATGTTGTCAACAGAGCCACACCAAGTGTTATTCGGTTCGTCTCCTGAGTCATGTTCGTTAGTGTCTAGATCACTGCCAGTGTAATTTGCAGCTTCTAGAAGTCGGGAAATAGCTTCTGCAGATCTGTAAAGCCTTTGTTCTGGTGGCTTAGTCGTGACGACCGGTGTTTGATTCAAGTAGGGTACTTCTGTAGATCTTAAAGGACAGCTCTGCTTCCGTCTTCCAGCGTTCGTGGTCCTTGACTCACCACTTGCACTTACTTCTAAACTCTAATGACAAAATTAAAAACAAGAATTGTAATAGAAATAAATGTTGGAGTGAGTATGTTGTTCAATCTTTATAAAAAAAATAGCTCCTACTGACAGTTAGTAACTATCTGTTCAAAGAATTCATAGATAATGTTGTATATCAATATATTACACACAAACAAAATTTAAAATCACTCACAGGAGTAGTCGTCTGAATATTTGTCCTGTTTGTCAAGACTTCGTTTGGAGAAGATGCTGGAGTTGGCCATCTCACTTCTTCTCTCATCAAAATCACTGGTCTCCCTGAATGTACTTGAGGCGTTGACATCAACGACCTCAGTAAACTGTTGGCATCACTCCTATAAAAATAAAACAAATGATAAAAAAAAACTATTTTACAAATTTAATTTTGCAATATTTACATACATTCGATTGCTATTGATTTCAACAACATGCCTAAGGAACTCTTGGTGTCTCCTAGTCGGAGATTCTGGCTCGGATATTTGTGTCTGCGGTTCGAGAACAGATGGATCTTCGTCTGTTTTTATAAATAGCCTATCACAGTCAGAATCTTCTTCACCGTTAACCTCTTCATGGACTGTCGAGACCACACATTCCTCTTTGACAACCTCGAGATCTTCGACATTCTGTTGAGTTTGGTAATAAACATTTCGGAGATCCTCCTGAAATGATCACAGGGCAACATCAAACATCAATTTACACAGGATAACATCAACAAAAAGATAAATGCTTTACATCAGCGTCGTCAGGTATCTCGTTCGGATTTTCGAGATATTGCCGAAGTGCAACATCCGATTTCGCAGCGATTTCTCTGAAGGTGTGCAAGGTGTCAAGTTTGACAACACACACCTCACACAGGAGATTTGGCAATTCATCATCTTCAGATACCTAATAACAAAATATTTTAGCAATATTGTCAGTACGGTAAACAAGAAAATGTTACGCAAAAACAAAATAGTTACAAAGAGAAAATGATCAATTTTGATAGAACCTTACATAAAGTGAACATAGATAGAGAACTATGGAAGAAAGGTGGTCCCAAGTTTTAAGAAAGGGGCCTAATATGGTACACAGATGGATCGAAGATGGAACAGGGAATATGTTTAGGGGTAAAAAGGCCGAACTACAACTAGCGATGACTAAGCCCAACAATTTTCCACAGTGAAGTCCATGCAATACAACTTTGTATACAGGAGTTAATAAAATTATGAAAGGTGCACAGATATACATAATCTTAGACAGTCAAGCAGCCTTAAGGCACTAAATGTGTTTGCTTTCAATTCAATCTTATCTGCGAGTGCCTAAATTGCCTAATGACTAGGAAAGCAGAATAAGATTACCTTACAGTGGGTTTCCAGACATGAAGGTATAGAAGGAAATGAACTAGCTGACCAACTAACCAAAAAAGGGGGCAGATAAAGAAAGAAAAACTAAAACACAGAACAAACACACCAGGTATGAGGCAAGCTAAGAAATTTATAAATCTCTCAAAAAGGAAGTTAAGTCTTATAAGAAAAATGCACATTCGAAGTTATAGCTATAGGGGTTCGGGTTGCAGTGGAAGAAAGGATTGTCATAACTCTCTATCAAACTCCCCCCCACACAAAAAAAAAAAAAAAAAGCAAAACAAGTAATAAAGACAAACATATTGGTAATTATGATAGTTTTTTCCTTATGCATATTAAGGTATAGCCATTTATTCATTTGTTAGTTAATTATAGATTTAATTTTTTTTTTAATTTTATTTAATTTATGCTTGCAGAAAAATGAAAAGTGTGAAAGTAGACATCTAATCTGCTGCTGCTAAGCAAAGAATGCCGCTCAACATCACATGCCTCTCTTTCAGAAACCTGCAGCACTCAGATACACTTTATGGGTCGTGTCATCTCTGACCTCACAGGATACAAAATTTATTTTAAATGGATACAACCCACAGATATAATGTCCAGTCCTCAGATGCGTAATCATTGAGCAGAAATATTTGCTTTTGCCACTTCCTATATGATCTCCCACCATGGCCGTGGAGACAGATTGTAGACTTAAAATTTTTTCCCTGGAAGGAATTGTGGATATTGGATCTGGTTAGCGTAAAATTATTAGCTGGCGCTCCTGCAACTGCTTTTTGCTATTTGATCCACTATTTCATTGCCCTTTACTCCAGAGTGACTCCTAACCAAAGAAATATATTTCTCTTTGTTTTTAAGTTCCAAGTTGTAGATTTTTGTAGAGGAATTAAATGATCGAAATAGTTTGAATGAAATAATTAATATATAAACAGACAGAAATAATTGCACTTCATAGGACAGTGTTTGGTCCATAATACGATCATAACATTATGATTGTGGTAATAAAATTAAAATATAAATAAAATTGTAAATCCCAGGCCCTGAAGATGATCTCAATAAAAGATCGAAACGTTGGCACGAAAAAGAAAATGTTTTTCTGAAACCTACATCACGCCCGACCGCATCTCACGATATCTGAATAACAATAAAATAAAAGCTCATATTATCTTTCAATGAAAATTTATTATTTACATTGAAAACAATTATAAGAAAGCGCAAGGAGGTGTACCATCATGATAAGTTAAGTTTAATTTGATAGTAGAGCTTTCGCGCCATGTATAAGTTTGAAAGTAAATAAATAAATAAACAGAGAACGGGAATTTTAAGAAGAATATCGTTATCACAGCTTAGGTGGGCCAGCGCCGTACTGTGTCTGTATCGTGAGGACCGATTAGTTATCACAATTTTCAAGGAGGAAAGTTATCTCGAAATTTAATACAGTTATCAGAAAACTTTTGGCCTTTTTATCGAAAGTAAAGATTCAAAGAGGGCAAGAGGATGAAAAAGGTTCCCATTCCATGGGAAAATCCGCGTAGGCCAGCCAGTACGAATCGGGGGATTCGGGACAATAATCTCAGTAGTACAGTTAAGCAAGGGGGGGCTTCCCTTGATTGTAAAATCCCTTTCAGGTACAAAAGCCCTTCTACCTGCTTTCGGACGCCTTTTGTGGATTAAAATTTTGGCGAGAGGCGGACGCTCTACAAATGATAACAGTTATACCATACCTGGAGTCTTAAAAACGGGTTAAAATGCACCCACAAATCTAAAAAAAAATTTGTTTTTAATATTTTTATTTTTGTATTTTTAACAAACCCGATTAACGGACGGTGTGTGATTTTGGCTAGTTCAGCCGATAGAAAGTAGATACATGTGTCGCGATAAACAAATTGTGAATTACACCTGAAACCGAAACGGAATTACAGTGCAGTCAAAGGATTTCGACTAAAAAATAACAATTTTTCAAAATGGTACATAAAATAGAGCGTAAGAAGGATGCGCGTGTCCTTGACTGCCCGTATACCAGGTAAACTCTTATCAATCCATCTTATCTGAGACCATCTTATATGTAGGCCAAGGCGTTGATAAATAGTTATATTAATTTGAATCAGAGCTGAAAAAATAAATAAATAAACCGTTTAGAAACAATAGACACTCACCGATATTGGAAGACATGTCGTTATTTTCTGTTGGAAGTTGCGGCGTGTTCCCTCATCATCGAAAATAGACAACTTCGCTCCATCGCGTGATAAACAAAGGCGACAGAGTTCGTAAAACTTCGACGGTATACTACACATTATTTTAATCTCAATGGAAACGAGAAAGGACACAATTTCGAAGTTGGAGTATATTCCATCTAAAATCGGCTATCACGATCTCTACGCTTATTCCGTTGGCTAAACAACAAATGATAACTCGAGGTTGTTTCTATCACAGCTCATGGTTTGGAGAGCAACACGGCTTTGCCCCCACCCCGACTCGCTATTGCATTCCACTCTTGCTTGTGAGAAAGGTCACCCCGACATCGGTGCCTTCTTGAGCGACAAATATCATATTTGACTTTATCTATTTACAAATGAACAATTATTCTCATAAAAACACATTTATAAGACATGAATCGCTTTTATTTTTATTTTTCTAAATAGTTTTCTCATTTTTGGAAAGCATAGATTAACAGAATTTGAGTTGATACAGTTTCCGCCTAACTCAGAGGATATCGTCTTTTTAAAAATAGGGGTTTGCATTCATGTGATTTTTTGTTCTGTTTTCTAAGCATCTCTCCCAACCATAAAACATAAATCACATTTAATATAATTAACAAAAAAAAATGCAAAAGTATCTTGCTAATAGTAAAGTCAATTATTTAAATTAATATTTATTAGAACAAATTTAAAATAATTTTTTAATATTAATCTACTTCAAATTAAATATTCCTTATTGATCACATAATATTCCTTACCACCAATTCATTTTTCTTCATTACAAACATTTTGGGTTTATTTATGCATCATTTTATTTTCATTTATTTATTTTAAATGAGCAAATAGGACTTTATGCCCCCTTACAGTACTTATATTAGAAATAAATTAAGTTTTCTAAACATAATAAAATAATAATACATAATATACAAAACAATAATGACAGTCAATTACATTTAGTGATCCGAATGACTTATTTCAAGTAATTAATCTTTTTACGTAAGGTCTTGGCTGAAATGAAAAAGATTACTAGTTGACGTTGATCAACCTATGTAGTTTAAAGTGATGTATTGGATCTTCTTATGATTCTTCCTTCTTGAAGGTGGGATAATAGGTCATGTGTTAATCACTAGATCGGACAAAGGAAATAAGACGGTCCTCATAGACAATAAAGAGTATAAAGACAAAATGGAAATACTATTAGGTGATACAAATACTTACATTTTGTCTAGAAAAGATATCACGCCTATTATTCAAAAGAAAAACAATATACTAATTGCTAATTTATTAAAGGACGGGCTTGTGTCCCCTTAACAGGGATATCACTTAAAATGCCACAAGGGGGCTGCGCCAAGAGCATACGGTTTGCCAAAAATTCATAAACAAAACAACCCACTTAGGCCCATTGTTAGCTGTATAGGCTCTCCCGCCTACAAGTTGTCAAAATTTCTGGTAAAAACCCTGAACCATTTTAGAAAATTTAATTCCTATAACATATCTAACTATGACCTATTATCCTACCTTCAAGAAGGAAGAATCATAAGATTAACTGTTGAGGTCAAAATATAAGAAAATATTGGATCTTCTTGAGATCATTATAGATGAATAAAGAACATCACTATTGGGTTTCACCAAGCTTTCGGCGAATGTTCCGCCATCATCAGGGCCTAATTTATTTAAAAAAACAAAATTTACATGAACAGAGTTACAAAACAATTTTATATAAATACATTACAAAAATACAAATACATACTTAACCCAGTTGTTAGGAAAATTCAATTTATTGCACATGTTTTGTAACATGAACACTTTTTCCAAAAGTAGTCGTCTCTCCAAGTTCAACTCTCTGCCCAGGATCTCAGGGGAGTCCAACTTGAAGAAATTACCACTTTCCGTCGCATGTGTTGCCAATCCCGTGGTTTTCTTACTATTTATACAATCCAGTCTATGTTGGTTCATTCTTATTTCTACTTTTTGTTTTGTTTGCCCAACATACTGGATATGGCAACCCGCACATGACAACTTGTAAATCACACTCGACTGTGAGCTTATTTGTTCCTTCGCCTTTAGGTTTGAATGCAAACATCTAAGGTTATTTTTAAATTTATACATGATACCAATATTCCCCATTTTATCTTTAAACAATTTCTTGGTTTTCAGGGATACATTAGGAACATATGTGATTGATCTAAATGAAATTGGTTTATCAATTCCCTCCATCATGACGTTGGGGATAATGTTATCCATTAGAGCAGTACTTTGAACATATTTTTCTTTAAATTCATAATGAGCCTACTTGCCAGTGCCACCAGGTAGTGGTTTGTTTTTAGCATTTTTAGGACCTTGGCTACATTTTGTTCCAGATATTTTGAGTCGCTCAAGCCCAAGGCTCGGTTTATCAAATTTCTGGCACAGTTCACCTTTAGAGAGAAAGAATGGGAAGAGTTGAAATCCAGGAACCTACAAAGCTAGTGGGCTTTCTGTACCAATTGATCGTTAATCTGTAATCATTTCTTTCAATGACCAAATCCAAGTATGGAAGTTTACCATCGTTCTCCTCCTCCACTGTAAACTTTAGGAGTTTAACAGTCTAAGCATTTCTTGGTATAATGCTCTTGGTATAAAGGTCATCAACATATTTTAATAATAATTTAATTTCAAACGGCAATTGTAGAGGTTTTTTTTTTCTTAGTATATAGATTCATTTTTCACCTTCACTTAAAAAAAAAAACATTGCAATAAATTGAATTTTCCCAACAACTGGGTTAAGTATGTATTTGTATTTTTGTAATGTATTTATATAAAATTGTTATGTAACTGTTCATGTAAATTTTGTTTTTTAAATAAATTAGGCCCTGATGATGGCGGAACATTCGCCGAAAGCTTGGTGAAACCCAATAGTGATGTTCTTTATTCACCTGTAATGACCTCAAGAAGATCCAATACAATATCAGTTTGAAAAAGATTAATTAATTGAAATAAATAATGACAATAATATATTTTTAAATATTAATTATTTATAATCGAATGATGAAACCACATTATTATTTTGTTTTATTACAAAAAAAAAAAAAAAAAAAAACCCAACTGACACTATACACACTAGCATTCCTTGTCATAAGTTACTGGAGATAATTTGGATATATCTTTTAAAACATTAATGGAATGATGAAACAACATTATGAAAGAAAAGAAAAAAAAAAAAAAAAAAAAAAGGAAACGGGAAAAATAAAAGAAAGAGGGAAGAAAAGGAGATGATTCATGCCATTTTTAAAAACTCGATATCATGGACCTGAAAAAGCCAGTGAGGAAGCAGAACGTACTTCCCAAGGAAGCAAATTCCATTTTTTTTTTTTTTTCAATGGATACCAGGAACTGGAGAGTTCCCTCCTGAGCACTGCAGCTGAGCTGTACAGCTTATTGTACTTTATCCCTGGCTCCATTTTTTTTTGTTTTTTTTTGGGGGGGGGGGCTCACAACACAAATGTGAACTTGATTGCCAGTGTTCTTCCATCGAAGAAACCCATTTTTGAAGGGGGTTGGGACCAAATTCAGGGTCGCTGAGATCTGATCCTGCTCCTTCCATTGATGAGTGCCGTGTCAATTTCTTTCAATTGCGGCCACCGGTCCCCTTAGGCATCAGAAAAAGTCCAGGGGCGACAGCGGGGATCGAACCCACGACAGCGGGATCTACTAGCTGAGAGTTTGACGCCTTAACCGCTCAGCTACCGCGGCCCCCCAGGCAATTCCATAGTCTTGTCCCTGAAATTTTGAAGGATAAGGCTAAAAGTTTAGAAGAGTTTCCTTTTTATGTAAGGTCTTGGTTGAGACGAAGAAGTTAGTGTCACGAGCGGGATTCGAACCCACGACCTTCAGCTCAATATGCCACTGCTCTAATTACTTGAGCTATCGTAACTTCATTAGAAGTGCTTAGAGCTTAAGCTCAAGTGGTTAGAGCAGCAGCGTATTGAACCAAAGAATAGTAGCAGTAGAAGAAAAATCAAAAAGATGATTCCAAATAAGCAAATTATGATTTTATTAATAAATAATAAAATCGATTGTCCATTATTACTGTCTTACCTAAATTTCCCATGTCCACTCAATAATCATTTTCTTCCTACCTCACATTCTTCATGATTCTGTATCAACCAGCTCCAGGATATATTTATTACCTTTATCCAGAAGTTTACACAAATGGATATACTCAATTAATTTACACAATTTTTTCGAAATGAAAGCTTATAATATTTTGCAAAATTAATTTCCTTGTGAAAAAAACAAACAAACATGTATATCAACAATAACAGGATGATAGAGTACAAAAAATGATACTAATCTTGTGAACACGAAAACTGGCGGATAAATCAATTTTAAAAAACCATTTATTGTCTGGACAATAACACAAGGTTAAAAAATAATGAAAAATTCTATAATTGAGCTCTTTCCATACCAGGAACATCTAATTTCATGCTACACCTTCTCTTGAACCAATGTCAATCTACTAATTCATATTCCACAAAGGAAATGACCGTAGTTGAAAAGGACGGTTCTGCTCACAGACTGTAAAAGAGGAAATGCCATTTTCTGACTTACCCTTTTTTTCGGTAACAATTAAGTACATTTTAACTGTGTAGAATATCTAGATAGGTCGGTGGATTAGATCGGCAGAATATCTCTTGGGTATAAACTGTCAATAAGCGTCCGTCCCATGGAGGACCTGTCTAACAGATAAAGAGTAGGCCATACAGGGTTGACACACGGACTTTTGGGCCAAAGCCCACTTATGTGTCCAACATGCAGACAAAATTTGCTCAATGTGTGCGTTTAATAGCATTCCTTAGTTTCATATATAGAGCGTGTTGAACTGCTATTTAATATGGAAATGGCGTATGAGCACAGAGGTGAGCATCTACCATCTAGGTCACCTGTTCAGATTCTTGGAAGAAACAAGGTTGTTTTATTGCATATAGTACTGATAGAGAGTGTGTATTTATTAGTGTGAATGTGCAGTGTAAGAGGGCCAATGACAGAATTGTGTACCGAATTGAGGATCAAGTTATATAAATGTAACGGAGGAATACGAGTACCCTTACTACGCTGACGGAATGTTATGTAAATAAGAAAGGTTGTTTGTAAGTGTGATTGGGTTTCGATTTAGGAAATAATTAAGTAAATGTCCTGGCTGTTGATAGGAAAAAACCTCAGTGGCTGGAAGGATAAGGAGGAGGTCCGACCCCGGACTGCCAAAAACCCGGGGTGGGTGATTCTCGAGGCATGTACATATCTGGCAATCTTACTCATATTCTATCATATTACAGTAACAAAATATAAAACCTTATTGGCTTCTTAAAATTGACCAACCCCCCTTTTTTTTTTTTTTTTACCACAGGGTGAACCTGTTGTTTGGTTGTTCTTTACTACCCTGATCTAATTATCTTTGACCTGTCAAGCCAGAAGTGGTCAAAAGACAAAGTTCCACCATTCTTACAATATCCCACTTTATTTGATTTTATATTTTGCACGGTAACATCAAGGAAAGAAGAGGTACACAATTATGCCCAATTCTATTAAAACATAACCTACACACGAAAGTACATCTTGCAACCCCACGATTAAATTTCAGGAATAACAATAATAAAATAAATTTAGAACAAAATTTAACATATATATATTATACATTTCCTATATACAATACATATTAAGGTATAAACGAGACTTTTGAATTGATATCACAGATTTATCAGTACACCCGACATGATAACAATAATACACACAAGGTTATGGTGAACGTAACACTGAAATGATATAAAAATATACCAAATTATGAACTTATAAACTATTATTTAAAGATGCGCAATTTTATTTTTCTCGTATTTACAAACATGGATTGCCAAATTGGCAGTACCTTATGCAATAAAAACATAATTGAGAATTACCGTTAACTCTATTCGATTGCGCATTTCCCAACATTAACTTTTTACCCTTAAAAAAAATAATAAAATAAAATAACAAACTAACTTAAAGTCAATTTACTTTTCAAGTCGTCTAAAAAAATCACAGAAAACTGAATATCTTGTATTCTAGGTAAATGCAAAAGAGCAACTTTGAGAAACTCCAAAATTTTTAACAGCCGCCTTTGCTTTTGTCTGAGGTGATACTTGCAATCATGTGACGTACTGTACTTCAACTTAATAAGTGTAGATCTGTATTGAGCCAATTTTTGTGATACACCGTCTATAAGACTTGTACGGACGTCTTGAATGCACATCTCGGCCTCCTGTGAAACATACTGAAAAATAAAGACAAACACCTATGTGTATATATATATTTATTAAACAATACAAAATCAAATAGTTCTATTTATTCTTATATTTACTATTACCGATTATAAACTAAATTATATTTCAATAGGAAGACTTACAGGATTGTTATTCCAACGAGAACATAAAGCGAGCATTATTGAAATCCGTTCATGGATTTTCAAATTTGACAAAATGAAACTCGACAGACTATGTAAATTTAATGGAGAAGACGTTGGAAATAATCGGCTGTCTGATTTTCTGAAGAAAAAAAAATGTTTTTATTAATAAACAAATATCTACTTTCTATTATAGGTAAAACTAGTACCAAAAAAAAAAAAGAAAAAAATGACAAAATACAGAAATTAAAAGTTGATAATCATAACTAAAAATAAAATAAAAAATAATGAACAGGTGTATGGACATATTTTATGGTTTATGTCCAACTGTATGTAGTTTATGGGAATTACAACAAACTTATTTCAATGAAAATCAAGTTGAACAAGATCAGAAATTCATGAGGGAAAAAAGAAAAAAATTATGATGGTTTGAAAGAAAAACAAACACTGATAAATCGTATTACAAATCGTAAGTGTTTAATTAATATTACAATAAAAATACATACCATTTGAAATAAACAACAAAATACGAGTGTCTGGTTTTTTGTCATTGAGTATATTTGGTATGTTTTGGTAGTTTTAAGAATTAATTATAATGTAATGTTGCATGCAAATAGAGCTTTACTTCACATAATGATAAACAGTTGAACATGACAAAATTAAAATTTATTTCAAGATAAATGTACATGCTGCTTTCAATCAATTTTAAATAAACTTGGCACAAGTCAGATTTTTTTAAATATACATTTACAAAATTACCTTTTCGATGGAAAGAACAGAATACTAGGATAAGAATGCATCGTGAATTCCCATGGCAAGTCATTTAGTTCACCATCAATCCTGGCAAATGTTATATCTCTTATATTTCTCAGCAAGTAGGCAATAGTGAGAAAGAGATTAGAAATTCCAAGACAAAATGAACAATATGGTGAATGAAAAAGTACTACAACATTCTAAATAAATAAATAATTATTAAACTGTGTTTTTTTAAAGATATGTAATTACATATGTACAATACAAATATACCTGCGTACTATTCAAAACTACATCGCTGAAAGAAAGTGTATTTAATTCCATTATTGAAACAGAAGTGACATCTTTTTGGTGATCTTTCACACTGTTATGAAAATTAACAGAATCTTTCATAGAACGCAATCCTTTTTCTCTTTCACCCGACAAGAACCTACTTAACATGTTCGCGACACTGGTTTCAGTTACTTCATTACTATTGATTTTAAGAACTTCCTGTTGGAATAAAATATGTCATTAGCTTAACATGCATTAATATTTCAACAATGATTCACCTCATCATCAAAAATCACAACGGAGGTTCGATGTCTCATTTTCTTTAGTTGAATTCCTAATCCGTTTGCAAGATGGGAATACTCATGGCTGTCCAATGCGATAAATGAAAATGAGGAATTAATTTTACATGAACTTAAAGTCTCTAAGGGATTTTTTAAAAATTTAGGCACTAAAGGTAACGGAGTCCTCTCTAACAAAGTACACTTTTCTACTTTTGCGGCCTCCATTAATTGTTCTGGTGCCCCATATAGTGTCCATTTTTTCAACCTGGAAATATATAACTTAATTATACATGGATTATTCCAGGGATGTATTAATTCAGATATCGAACATGCTTCAACAATGCCCTTTGGCTGGTAAGGGTGTTAAAGTATATACAACATCTACATCTATCGTTAATTTATTTTTGAAACATTCTAGTGCTCATGATGTGACTACTTTGCCTGCACCCACAGAATTTTTTTAGACAAATTTTTAAAAATGTTGACATATATTTTTAGGCCTTTGGGTTGAAAGTGGTTCTAAATAGAATTAGTCTTCTGACATTTCGGCATCCTCAAATAATGATTTTATTTATTAAAATAGTATAAACATCTTAAAAATTAATTAATTAAGGTTTTCAGTTGAGATAAAAAAAGTCAATGGCACGAGCGGGATTCGAACCCACGACCTTCGGCTTGATACGCCGCTGCTCTACCACTTGAGCTATCGTGACCTCGATCCACTCGGACATCAACTGCCCATTTCAACCACACCTTTTGAATTTTCCCTCCTTTTTGACATTTTTCAAATGTCGTGTAATCGGATTGGATTCTCAACGACAAATGAAATGGCTACGGAGAGCTTTAGTGAAGGTTTACTTCATTTTAAACTTATTCAATTCACTAGTTTCGTGGTCTGCTTGACCAATTAATATATTACAATTAATTAAGGTTTTCAGTTGAGATAAAAAAAAATCAATGGCACGAGCGGGATTCGAACCCACGATCTTCGGCTTGATATGCCGCTGCTCTACCAATTGAGCTATCGTGACCTCCATCCACTTTGACACTAACTTCCCATCTCAACCTATCAATAAATATTTCTTGATACCCATTTTTTGCTAAGGTTTTAATAGTTGCTAATTTTTTTTTTATAGTTAGCAGATGTTAATGGAAGTTTTAACATCCGTTGTATGAGCCAAATGAAACCAGCAGCCTTTTGGGACCATGGGTAGGAAGAATCCGCTGGTATCATAGTGTCTGTAGTTGTGGGGTTTCTACATACGTCTATTTCTAGTAGGTTGTTTATTATGGACAATTTTAGGTCTGAAAAGTTCAAACAACCATCTTTGTTAATTTCCAATGTAAAATTTATATTACGGTGTAGAGAATTAATTAGTTGGAGGAATTCTTTGAGATCCTCTAATGTTCCCGACCATATGCATAAAATATCGTCTACATAGCGTTTCCAGAAATGAACAGATTTAATTAATTTGTTCTTTGATTTGAAAAGGTTTTTTTCGAAATTATCCATGAATATTTCAGCACAAAGTGCGGAGGTCTCAGCGGGTTCACTTTGGCAAGTCATGTCGAGAGACGTGATTTTAGAAGTCCTTCAACCTGATGATGAGCTAAAGGGCTCGAAATCCGAGCAAAACTTACTGTGAGTAGGAACTATCTTTTTAAAAAGGATTGAACACCACTCTCACTCCATCATTTATCATTTCTAGAAAGTAGACGATGTCAACTTTTTAAAATTATATACATACTTGTGTTTCTTAGTGACCTATTGTTTCATAATTTGTTGAGGTCGTGAGGAGCGGTCAAGAATATGGTAGTTTAGAAAAACACCTTTTTTCATTTTTTTGTTGATGTTTTGGCCATACTTTCACACAAAACCAACATTAAACCACAAGAATAGCACGACACTTTATGTCGTGAAGATGACCCGAATAAAGGTCGAAACATCATTCTTGACTGCTCCTCACGACTTCAACAAATTATATACATATTCAAACATTCGAAATTAAATACACCGTGTTTGTTTAATTTCCCATATCAATAACCAATTATTTATTTTATAATTACCTGTTATATGGCAAAGATTCAGAATATTTGAAAAACTTCACACTGGGGCAAAAGCCAACTGAATTCTGGCATGTCATATTGTGCCATTTTTGATGTGGTGTGATACATTGGGTCTGCATTCTCCTCTTTTTCAGAAATCTTGAACATTCCTCTCTTTCTAGTTTATCAGCTTTAATCAATTCTAGAAAATATACTAAATGTAAACCTTGTTTCAGCGTTATGATCTGTTACTGTTAACATTTAATTTCACCTTCTTCATATCCAGCATGATATAACGATCCAAACTTAAGTACATATGTAAAAAAGTCGTCTTCCGGATCAGAACTTGTGCCATTAGTACAATAGTTAAAATTCATTGCCACACGCCTCAACTACCATAAAAATGAGAATAACAATATGAAACGTATCAAATCAATAAACTTTACCTATATAATTTATACAAAAAATCTGTCAGAAAATTTCTAAATTTTTGGAAATTTTCTGAATTTATTTGTTATGTTTAATATGGTGTTTCTTCAACTATAAAACATGTAATAATTAAATCCATACTGTATCTCTGATAGTCTTGTAATAATTAAACAACATATCTCACAATAGCCTAATTATTAATAAAGAGATTTTTACCAAATGGTAATAAGGAATAATGGTTGATAGCGGATTTCTGGGTGTAAACATGACCATCACAGGACCTTTTTTGATATGAGGAAGGATGGTATTAGAGTTTAACTCAGACATGTCATTTTCTGTGTGCTGCAGAACCCATTTGTGTACTGATAGAGCATTTATAGGTCCTTTATATTTCTGTAAAAAAAAAGGTATTAGTCAGTTAAATGGATAATTACACTTTAATGCAATCTCCACTTTAGAATTATAATAAATTGAGGTGAAGTAAAAGTGATGAAATAAAGGTAATTATGATTACTAAAAAAAATTGTATATAATTCTTTAAATTCACTAATTTCGTGGTCCGCTTGACCGATTAATATATTACAATTAATTAAGGTTTTTAGTTGAGATAAAAAAGTCAATGGCATGAGCGGGTTTCGAACCCACGATCTTCGGCTAGATACGCCGCTGCTCTACCACTTGAGCTATCGTGACCTCGATCCACTCGGACACTAACTCTCCATCTGTGGTAGTAGCGGCGTATTTAGCCGAAGATCGTGGGTTCGAATCCCACTCATGCCATTGACTTTTTTATCTCAACTAAAAACCTTAATTATTTGTATGTAATGTTACTATTTTTTTTTTTTACCACTCTCTTATTCCATAAGTATAAAACTAATGATGGCGATTCATCCACATCAAGGGCGTCATTTTCTTTGGTATTGGTAAAAACAGCGACTGCTATGTGTCTTTCATGATCGTGAGTTGCGAGCCTTAGAGAAGTGTCGTATAATACTTTGTATGCATTTCCCCCGATGATACCTTTGAAGTTAAAGTGACCAACCAAAACCACCTATAAATTGAGGATTTACAGTACAGAAAATAAGAAACCCGTGTATAAAAAAATATACATCGTGTAGATATCTAAGGTGCCAAAGCTCTGGCACCGATTCTATCCTCGTAATCGGGTGTATAACCGAATGAATAAATCTTATGATGTGATCGGCTGTTTGAATTCCTTTATATTCGGCTGCTTTGTGAGATCCGATGTATAATACCAACTGTGGAAAATGGTACACTACATCTTTGAATGTCAACTGGCATTCACTGCCCGGTTCCCAGCAGTTCATAGCAGCAAAATAAACCTGAAAAGTTGATTCGTCATGTGAGATTAAAAAAATATTTCAAATTTACATGGTTTTACCTTGTTTGAATAAAACTCAGAAACTTTAATAAATTCCTGTTTTACATCTTGGCAGTCGGCGTCCCAAGGGGCATAAAACATGACAAAAGAAAAATCAACATGTGTAATTTCATGCATCAGCTCGGACAAACTGCCTTGATAAAAATCTCGAATATTTGGGTGATCGAAAAAAGGTTCTGCGGGAGATCCTCTTTGAGTCTTTTGGTTCCTGGAAATAAAATAAAAATACAAATAATTTGTTTTTAGGCAACGTACAGTTGTTATTAAGAGGTTTTTTTTACATCTGTTTCTATGATCTTAATAACTCTGCACAATCATTAAACCCGCATGAACTTTTCTGGTTGGTTAGGGGTGACAAATGGTAAACATAAACAGTTGTTGAGAAAGTACCTTTGAAATTGATATCATGAAGCGTAGTGTAAACGTCATTTGTGAAAACAAGAAACAAGAGGCCTTAATTGAGATCCCTGAGGAACTCCTGAAGTAAGTGATAATTTAAAACATTCAGAAAAATTAACTTTCATCAAACCTATTTCCAAATAAGAGTGAAACCAACAGAGAAGACCCACCAAAACCATGTTTCCCCAGCTTCACAACTGAAATATCATGATTGACCGCAACATCAGTGTGAATTGAATGTACATAAAAATGTCCTCGGCGGCTGAGTGGTTACAAATCCCGGCACAGCCCATGGTCTACTAATTGAAAATAGTAAATAGAAGAGCCATAAAGTGGTATGACCACTAGTCCACAACATTTGACTAGTAGGACATTATGCCCTCCAGTATGTCAGAAATTACTTATATAACAATTTATTAGGTTTCGTGGTCCACTTGACCAAATAAATTCTCTTCAATTAATTAATTGAAAAATGGCAGAAAGGAGGGAAAATTCAAAAGGTGGGGTTGAGATGGGAAGTTAGTGTCCAAGTGGATCGAAGTCACGATGCTCAAGTGGCAGAGCAGCGGCATATTTAGCCTAAGGTCGTGGGTTCGAATCCCGCTTGTGACACTGACTTTTTTATCCCAACCAAAACCTTAATTAATTACATAACAATGTTTATCAAATGCATGTAGAATATGTTTTTGATAGATTAAAAGATCGGTGATCATGATGGATACCAGAAAGTGGGGGTTTTGCTTGCCAGCCACTGAAGCCTTCTTACTTATTGTACCTTCCTAATTCCCTTACTTTGGAAATATTCGAACATCATCCTCTTCCCAAAACCTGACAAACCAATGCAAAAAGTTTCGTCATGTCACCTAATCTGCTTACTTTCCATCATGTCCAAACTATTTGAAAAAATTCCCCTTAAAAGACACTTGATCAAATTTAACTCCTCCAACCTTCTCCCAGATCATCAGTTTTGCTTTCGTCCCATCATTCCACATCCAGCAAGTGTTTTGCATTGTAGACTCGAGCGAAAAAAATATTGTATGGGGGCCTTTCTCAATGTCACACAAGCGTTTGACCAAGTGTGGCACAAGGTTATTTGGACAAATTAAAGCATGTCCTTCCCAATACCTTTCTCTGAAATAACAGAGTGGTTCGTTCAAGTCTGACAAGAATTACACTAAATACTGCTCTCTCTCGTTGCAGAGTAACTCTCATTGCAGGGCAGTGTGCACGGATCATACCTCTATATTTTTTGTACTGCAGATGTTCCTACTAAAATTACCATCCTACTTGCATCTTTTGCCGATGACAGTTGTACTAGCTTCAAACTCCAAAACTAAAGCAAGAGTGCCCATGTCACATTTCCACTCTGAAACAAAACTCCTCTCACAATATACTACAACAACATTCCTATCCCAAAATCTATGCTACCTTGGGTTCCACCTAGACTCAGCATATGGGACTGAAATGACAAGACTTAAGCAGATCTTATGGTTTACTTTACAAACTTTTACGACGACAATACAAACTATCGTTGAAAAACAAATTTACAGTTTATGTGTAATATTTAGTGAACGTTAAGTAATTATTATTTAGATATTGTGAGATGTGGTCTAGTAATTTTGGCACGATATAAAAAATGTTTTTTTAAACCTACAACACAGCAGACCACATCTCGCGATCTTTAAATAATCCTTACAATTTATCAAACACTACTACAACCGATTTGGTCATAAGAAATAGAATTGTGGGGAATCGCTAAACCATATCTCCACTTCTTTCAATGTAAAGTCCTCAGATCACTTATAACTTCTCTGTATTGTCTCTAATACTACCTCCACATTGACTTTAAAATCACATTCATCCAAGATTTAATCCCCAAAAATTTACCAAGTTCCAAAATAATTCTCCTATCACCCCAATAGTCTCGCCCAAGCCTTGTCCAACAGAAACCATCCCCAAAATCCCATAAGAACTCAAGGAAATGGAGTTGCGACCTCCTTTCTGAGGAGTAGTTCATTTAGTATAGTGAATTGGAAGAATAATATTAATCATTTACCCCCCTCAATGCACAATCTACAAAATGGGATCATCACTGATTGCTGTGTATGGTGATTAGTGACCGTAATCGATGATTATTCAGAAATCGTGAGATGTGGTCTGGTGTGATGTAGGTTTCAGAAAAGCATTTTCTTTATCGTGCCAACGTTTCGATCTTTATTGAGATCATCTTCAGGGCCTGGGATTTACAAACATTGTTTAAATTTAACAAAAACATGTAGGATGTGGAAACAAGTGAATTTATACAATGCAAAAAAATATATTTTTTATATTCAATCAAAGTATTTCTACTCACTCAAAGTGTTTGTTTTCTGCGTAAGTGTGCCATTCTTGTGTGTCGTGTTGAGCTAAACATAAAACAGCAATATCTCACTGGCACTCTCAACACGACACACAAGAATGGCACGCTTACGCAGAAAACAAACACATTGAGTGAGTAGAAATACTTTGATCGAATATAAAAAATATATATTTAGAAATCGTGAGATGCGGTCTGGTATGATGTAGGTTTCAGAAAAACATTTTCTTTATCGTGCCTACGTTTCGATCTTTATTGAGATCATCTTCAGGGCTCAAAGTGTTTGTCTCCTGTGTAATTGTGCCATTCTTGCGTGTCGTGTCGAGTGTGCCATTCTTGTGTGTTGTGTCGAAAGTGCCAGTGAGATATTGCTGTTTTATGTTTAGCTCAACACGACACACAAGAATGGCACACTCGACACGACACGCAAGAATGGCACAATTACACAGAAGACAAACACTTTGAGCCCTGAAGATGATCTCAATAAAGATCGAAACATTGGCACGATAAAGAAAATGCTTTTCTGAAACCTACATCACACCAGACCGCATCTCACGATTTCTGAATAATCATTGATTGCTGTGTAGATTTTTTTTTTTCAGATGCCAGTGACCAGGAAAGTTTGATGGATACTGACTTTATTTTTTACAAACCCATAATGTTGCGGGATAATAATCTCAGTCTCAAGTGGAAATATCTCATCATAAATAATAGATTTGTGTACTTTCGCTATTGGGCAAATGGTATCAACGGGACGGTAGGAATAGCTATTATACAGAAATAATTAAAACGGGTGGATAATTAATATTCTTTCTTCCTCTGGCTAGTAGTAATAAATTAAATCATTTAAATATTTGATTATGTAAAATAGTGAATTAAAAAAAATGTTATATTTATCAGGTCGTTTTTGAAGTGGATGATGACAGATCACCAACCGGGAAGATGGATGGTTTAGCTCTAAGTGACATTGAAATTCTAATGTCTCATTTAATCATAAATCAATAGTAATTTAACAATGATTTTGAGTGTTTATCAATCATTTTATAACTAAACTCTTATTTATTCATCAGCGACTTCTGCGTTATATGATTCTACTTTATAAATAACTATAATCCTCATCTGAATTTTGTAAGGAAGGAAACAGAAATCATTTTTATAATTCATATACAATCAAATACTTAAAAAAATATGAATATTTCTATTGTGCATTATTATTTCATGTAATTGTGGATGTAAAATGAAAATGATTGAATAAAAATTAAAACTATATGTTAGTCTAGTTAAGAATCTTGGATAAAACTTATCTAGGCCTATTTTCAAAAAAAAAAAAAAATTACAGATATAATAAAAAAAATGATGTCTGTAAATACTCACGAATGAAGGATTGATGCATAAGCAGCGAATATTGCTGCAAATATGAAAAAAATTGCCCGGCACACGATAAACATTGTTGACAGCTTATGAACTTTATTGTTTGCATTAACGTCATCATTCTCTTCGAGTGTCTTTTCCGAACTCCGTGTCATCACTCCACGTCATTAATTATATTATTAGCCATTAATGCAAGGCCTATCGCAGCATCTCTGATTGATTTTATGATAAAAAACATAAACAATTTGCCAGAAACAACTAACAAGTGTGACGTGTGGTCGTCTGTGCTGATCTTGTGAGGGTAACCTGGGACTGAGGTTAAAACATGTAACACCCTTTTATCACTCAATTTCAAATATTCAAAACTACGTACACAGAAAGGAGTAATAATGAAACAATTTTATTGGCACACAACTTAATAAATTGTCCACACATTAATAAAAACTCGCTTTTATAGCTTATTCGTGCTTTTAAAACGAGTTGTAAAAAATCACGTAATTTTTTAAATGATTACACTTTATTAGTTTGAAATGTCTGGTAGGAAAGACAAGTTCACATTTAAATTTGAGAAACAGTCATGAAGTAACTGCATAATATTGCACATTTAGCCCTTAGTAAGAATTATTAATTTCTTATTCAATATTAATTTTTTTACAATTATTTATTTATTTACGGATCGAAATCCACTATAAAAAAAATACAATAACAAAAAATATAAATAATATATATAAAAAGAATAAGGACGTATACACATGGAAATAATATAAATGGTAAATATAAATGATAAATATAAAAATACAATTAAAGAGTAAAAACTGTACAACAAAAATGAAAGACATAATTACTAACCAAATAAGGCAGAGGAAACAAAATAAGCTGAAAGGCAATTGAAACTACAATAATTAGGTACATATTTAATGAAAATAATGCTCTTTGTAAATATATAATAAGACTAGAGTGCGAGAATTAGTTGAACCAATAAATGAAATAAATTGTAATATGAAATCTTTTCGGAGGATCTACGGAAGAGGTCAAACACAGAGAAAACTACCTTTTCGCCGAGCTTTCAACAGTTTTATACTGTCATCTTCAGGGCCTGTTTTATTATCATATAAAAAATAATTAAAACATGAAAAAAAAATTGCACAAAAATTGAATATCTTACTTAAACCTTAATGGGGAATTAAACGACATGGTGTTTTGGGCACAGAAGTACATTATGTTTTTTGGGGCTCAGCATCTAAACATTATTTAAATTGAATAAATTAATAATTAAAAATTACTACTAAAATTACAATAAGAATTTGAATAAGAAGAACCCATCTTATTTTATATATTACCAACTCCATGGTTCATATGATGACTTTGTGAACTTGGAACAACTTTTCATAAGTGAACTGTGTATCTTGCAGAGCTGGTGAAACGTTATTTATTAAATAGAATGACTTTTAGAGAGGTTCCACTTATCTATTGAACGGTTGAAAAATTCCAAGTTCTCCGTGGTTTTCATTTAGTAAATTACATGGACGTTTCGGGCTCCTGGCCCATCATCAGGACCTAAACATAGAGAAATCTCATTAACAAATAAAGGGGGTGTAAAAATAATATACATATATGTATCATTGGCATAGGCCAGGTATGAATACTTTTATTTAAAAAAAAAAAATAAAAAAAAAAAATAATAATAATAAAAAAATAAATTAATTAAAAAAAAAGAGCAAATTACTGATGTGTGTGCCTTCAGATTGGGAATTATACCATGAGATTTCTCTATGTTTAGTTTCTGATGATGGGCCAGGAGCCCGAAACGTCCATGTAATTTACTAAATGAAAACCATGGAGAACTTGGAATTTTTCAACCGATCAATAGATAAGTGGAACCTCTCTAAAAGTCATTCTATTTAATATATAACTTTTCACCAGCTCTGCAAGATACACAGTTCACCTATGAAAAGTTATTCCAAGTTCACAAAGTCAATGATGAATCTGATGCTGAGGCCCAACCACCAATACCTTGGTTAGAACTCCAAAACTTTTTTTTTTGTTATCTAGTGGATTAAACTAATTTTTATATAAGATCCTGAAAGGCAACAATTTGTCACAATGGCTCAAGATAAGTTCACCCGCAGAGTCCAAGCATATGTTCCTTTAAATCTTGGCAAACTTGTAAAAAAAAATTCAATTCTGGAACTTCATTCTGGAAAGTTCTATCCTCACTCGTGTTCTATTCATCAAACGCAAAATCCCTGCTATTCTACTACATGTCCATACAAGCTGAGACTAAATAAAATTCAGAAATGTTTAGACTCAAATTTTATTGTTTTGTTAGCATATTCATTAAAAAAAGTGTATTTGAAGAAGTATAAAACTTATGAACGGTTATTGCAATCAGTTTACCTTATTACTTACCATAAAATAATCAATTGAGAGAATAAAAATATATCAATTTTGTACATAATCTTGGAAAAGAACACAAAAAATAACAAATTAACTTCATTTATTACAAAATTATTTCAATTTCAGTACATAATTTCAACATTTTTAAAAACTAATTATGTAAAATACATAAAAATATTACCAAAACTACTTATAATTTGGCTCATTATATTTTGTTGTTGCAATCTTTGGCATTACTAACATATACCGAATTAATTAATATTTTATGATTTTACAGACAAATTTTTATTCAGAATAAATCTTTTCAAACTTGAAATTTTTATTATTTATTTGTTCAACATTATCTTTTCTAATGCATCAAATCAGTGTCTCACTGTAAAAATGGACTTAAGGACTTCCTAACAAAGAAATGATAATCAAAAATGTCAAAATAAATAGGAGTAAAAAATTATAAGGAACGTTTTCACCATCAGATTGTTTAGCCAAGCTAATTTTATTGACTTTTTACTTTCAATGGAATGTTTCAAATGTAAATTACATCACAGTCAATAGTAGTTTAATAGTTATTTGCATTTGCAATGATATGTTGTAATATATTTAATCACATTTAAACTAATATGTTTTAATATTTATCCAACTATTTTACTGGCTTTCATTAATTGGCTCAACATTAGAAAATAGGCAAGACGAGCTACATCTCGTAATCAACCAGTTACCTTTTTTTTTTGAAAAATCAGTTATGATAAACTATTCTAAACTTCTAAAGATGTCTAATAAATTACAAACTTGATGTTTATTTTATGATCTCTAAAATAGTTTACTACAACTTACATCAACTACTAAACATCTAATTACCTCCATGATGAAGTAATTCATGACCTAATGAATACGTACAATAACTCACTTATTGTAATTATTATGGCTAGTTAAAAGCGTAATAATTAATAAAGAAGGGTAATTTCCAGAGGTAAAAATATCTCTTTTAAATGGCACATATGGTTGGAGGTATGTACATGGTATTTTATCGCATCAGCACCTTTCTCAGCAATCATCATAACAGCAGCATTGGTATTTGCACTTGGTAAAGTAGGCATGATTGATGCATCAATAACAAACAAGTTATTTGTTTTATGAACCCTACAAAGAACAATTTATTTACATGAACTGTACATTAAATTTTTTTAGAGTTTATACCTTAGGCTATGGTCTACGACTGAATTTTCATTATTTCCCATTTTACAAGTCCCGACTGGATGGTAAGAAGTAAGCGTTAAATGGCGTACATAACACTCCCAATATTCATCCGATCTAAAATGAAGATTTTCACAACCAGGCAATGCTTTCTCATATATGTGGGCGCCCATTTTTTTCATAGCGTTAGTTTCAATTAGCTCTTCGATTAATCTAAAACCTTAATGTTGTTTTAAAGAAAGAAAAATTGTATGTTACCATATTACCTTTTACAAGTATTTTGACATCATCTGGATGGCTTAAGTACTGTGGGTCTATAAGAGGTTGGTCGTCAGGATTTGAACTTGACAATTGCACACTGCCACGACTTTTAGGGTGAAGTAGAGAAGGTAAAATTGTTACAACTTGTTTACCGATTAGAGGAACAAAGTATTCTTCCCAAAGCTTAAAAAAAAGCGAGTAAGTTACGGTGAAATGGACAAATACAGTATAGCATTCACCTGATCAGATACACCCATTACATCTCTCATTACAGCTCCAGCATCTGTAGATAAACCAGATGGTAGTGCCATTAACTGTAAATCTGGGCCTGTTCCATTTTCTAAATGAAATAAACCAACAACTTCACAGCCAGGGTGTGACATTACACCTTTTCAACAATAAACAATTTAATTAGCAACATTTTCAAATTTAGGTCATATATATTTATTTTTTATGGGTCATTTATAATTTAAATATTATAATACACTCTGTCACTGACCAAAATAAATAAATAAATACATAAAAATAAATAAAATAATATGTTGATCAACAAACATTATAATTTGATTCACTAATTTTGTGGTCCGCTTGACCAATTAAATCATTACGACTAATTACGGTTTTTAGTTGAGATGAAAAAAAGCTAATGGCACGAGAGACGATAATTGGTCAAGTGGACCACGAAATTAGTGAATTTAATGAATTAAAATGAAGTACACTTCACTAAAGCTCTCCGTCGCCATTTCAATTGTCGTCGAGAATCCAATCCGATTACACGACATTTGAAAAATGGCAAAAGGTGGGAAAACTCAAAAGGTGGGGTTGAGATGGGGAGTTGATGTCCGAGTGGATCGAGGTCACGATAGCTCAGGTGGTAGAGCAGTGGTGTATCTAGCCGAAGGTTGTGGGTTCAAATCCCTCTTGTGCCATTAGCTTTTTTCATCTCAACTAAAAACCTTAATTAATTGTAATTATAATTTGACATGTTTCAACAAATAATTTCCTAAATTCTTTACATTTTATAAACTATATAAAACTGATTAAAATCACAAGAATTTTTTAAAGTGATGTAATTGATATAAAACTAGACTTATTAATTTTATTATTGCAGGTGCTTTGCCTTATATACCACATATTCTCATACTGGGGTCTTTTCTGTGGCATAAAGGTCTCCTACAAAATGAAGCAATTCCTTCCGATCACCTTATAATTAATCCTTCGCTCCTACCTCACAGGATGATTTGTCCAAGTTCACCAAGGATCAGGCTACTCTGGCTGAGGGAGCAGGAGCACTATATGGCAAAGTGCTCGGATTAATTCTAAACCTTCTCCACACCTCAGACATCCCAACCACATCCTCGACCCACCTTGCATCCTTTGCCGATGACACAAAGCTGTGCTTTCCTATGATCCCTTGGATTGAGCTTCAGAGGAGCTCCAGGCACACGCTCAACGAATAGCCGAATGAAGGAAACTTTGTAATATAAAGATGAATGAAAACAAATCCACCCATGTTACATTTACCCTTCGAAACAAAACCCCCTCACGCGATATTCCTCAACAACATTCCTATTTCTAAAACTGACTGTGTACATTATCTTGGGTTCTATCTTGACTCATGTTTAACATGGAACATACAAATAAAAGGACAAGGAGTGAACAGAATTTCAGACTAAACTGTAAACTATATGACACAAATCTAGCATGTCGAAAGAAAACGAACTGGCACTGCAAAATACTGCTGACATGTGGACATGTGGACTGTATTGGAGTGTCCTTTAAGGAATGATTATATTCCGTCTTTAAAGGTTTGATTAACCCCCTTGAGGCCGGTGATCTGCCTCAAAATCAAAGGAATTTTGATTTGAAATAAAATACGAATACAATTGCAAAGGGACACCTCTATTTTGTCTCTTTTAAAACAAAAATGTATTTCCTTATGAATCAAAAACGTTATATAAAAAATATAAAACAACAAAACATGAACCTTTGCTTACAAACTAACAATATAAGAATAATTAGATACTGTGGGAATAATATGGCCTGAAGGGCAAAATTAAAAATAATCAACCTTGATAACAAAAATGGAAAATACCAAACAAAAAACCATAAATGAAAATGGGCCACACAACAGAAATAATTTATACTAATAAAAATCAAATGGATACAAATCTGGTTTGACTGGCTTTCAGATGGATTTTTTCTTATTATTTTTCTCCCAATGCCTAGGCTAGACTCAACTATCCGTTCTTGCTTTCCTGCCTCCAGCATGGAGGGGAGAGCCTGGACATAATTGTTGTTATAACTGGAATATGGGAATTTGTACCAAATTTCTCGGAATCATAGTCAACGTTCCCTACTATGTCTCCAATATCACCATCCACAAAGGCCTCAAAATATTATTTGTAAAATTAATCCTAACCAAATTTTCCAGATTTATGAAAAACTCTCCACTTCCCCCAACACATTCGCCCAATCCATGTCCAACATCATTCATCCCTATAATCCTGTCTGACAACAAAGGAGATGGTCCCATGACCTCCTCTACAAGGTTATATCATTATTTAATAAAGTTGCTAACTCTTCTCAAAAATGTGTGTCAATGTGATTTCTAATTATGTATCAATACATTACATAATATAATGTATAATGCCATAATTATCGGGTCCAGGCAACTCCTCAATTCCCTCCCCAGCATTCCACCTCTCATACTAAATAACCATCCCATCCCCTTCTGCTCTTCGGTTAAAAACCTAGGAGTAGTCTTTGACCAAAACCTTTCCTGGCATTCTCATATTTCCCAAATTTCCCGCCATTCAATTGCCTCCCTCAGCCTGTTTTGTCAGTCCTGGCTTCTCTTACCTTTCTCCACCCACAAACTCCCTGTATCTTCCCTTATACATCCCTTCTTCGATTATAGCTGTTTGGCATACGGTGGTCTCTCGGAGGGGGAGAACGCGCGATTGAAGTGTATTATGAATTGTTGCGTAAGATTTGTGTACGGCACCCTACGGGGATCCCGGGTGTCGGGGTTGTATTCCCAACTTTCCTGGCTATTTCCCTCCTTCCGTGCACAGTATTTCCTACATTGCTTTCTTTTCCAGTCCATCCACGTCGTCCTCCTTACATCATCCAATCCCTCCAATTCAACTCCTCACATCTCACTCGTAAGACCCGCTCATCCACAATCGACCTTATCCTTCCGCAACGTACAACCCATACCTTTGAAAGATCCTTTCTGATCCGAGCCCCTAAACTCTGGAACTCCCTTCCCCTTTCTATTCGTCACGCTGCCTCCTTTTCCTCCTTTAAATCCCACCTGTACAATCACCTCCTCTCCCTCCAAGCAGAGACCTCATGTTAACATTAGTTATTTTTGTTTAATATTCTTGTAATTTTTTCTTCTGTCCTGCCTTATCGGTATACATTGTGCCAAGATTTCTATCTTTTTTTTACTTTTAACTTCATAGAAGGAACTTCCTTTATTTATTTCATGTAAATTATTCTTAGAGGACACCAGTCCCAGAATAAAGTTATTTTTCTTCTTCTTCTTCAATATATGGTAATAAATATTATTTATTTTAAAAAAGTTTTAATACTATTATCATGCAGATTGAATGAAATTAGATGTGTTTCTACCTTTTCCTTTAACAAAATATTGATATGCATAAAGGGGTGAATTTAGCAGGGCTTCTACTGACAGCGGTAAAGTCTGATTGAGGATGATGAGGTCGAGCCCTGAAGTCACATGGTCTTGAAGATTTTTACCAACTGGTAGATCAATAATTGGTTTGATCTGAAATGTTATTGTTATAAAACAGTTTAAATATTGATAACTGAGTGTGTTATTTAACTTACACCAATATCCCTTAGTTCGGCCTGTGGCCCAATGCCTGACAGCAACAGAATTTTTGCAGAACCCACCGTGCCTGCAGACAATATCACAGCCTTTCGAGCAAGTACTTGACCTCTCTGGTTGTTCCGCTTGTATTGGACACCGTACGCTTCAAAACCATATCGTAATAAAACCTTTAAAAAATACAACTACATCAAAAATGTTTCTATTAAAACATTAAATAATAAAATTTGATCTAAAATTATAATTATCTGAGCAAATTTTTTTTTTTAATTTTAAATAGAAACGCAATGGCTTGTATTTAACAGTTCCGACCTTCTCTACAAAAGTGTTTGTCATTATCCTCAAGTTGAAACGATTTTTTAAAAGCTTTTTCATTGCATAATCAGAGCTCCACCTGGCACCTCGGTGACCTGTAACTTGCACTTGCATCATACCAGGGCTGGAAGTGAGCTGATTGAGTTCCACCGTTTTGTAGCCGAGTTCTCTTCCAGCACCCAAAAGTCCATCGACGAGATCAGTGGAGAAGCTCAATTCAGAAACAAAAACTGGCCCTTCTGTTCCGTGATGTTTTTCTATAAAAATTACATTTAAAAAATTAATTAATCAATTTTAAAAAAAATCATAAAAAATACACTGCTCCACAAAAAAGGTGGCACACTTTGAAATTTTAATTTCTTTTTTTATTTTGATAACGTTTAATGATATTTTTGTTTAATCTCTTTAAAAATTATGTAATACTTATGGAAAGTACTTAATGATTTTGTTGCCAATAGTGAGGCATAACCAATTAAATCTTAATTAGACTTTAAATCCTCACAATGAAAATCATTGGGCATTTTTTTTCTTTGTGATTTTTTATTTTTATATAAAATAATTTATAGGTTTTAAGAGAGTGCGAAGGGACATGTAGCTGTCGTTGAGAGAGGAGAGAAGGACTATCAATTAGATTGTTTAATAATTTAAATACAAAAACAATATCAAAATAATCCCTTCTTAGTGCCAGTTTGAAAAGTTTAAATTCAGAGCGGATTCCCGGGTAGGCAGAATTTGGAGGAAGATTGAGTTTGTAGGAAAGTTTTTTAAAAAATTTGTTTTGTCCAGATTGAAGAATTTTTTGATAATTTAGATAGAATGGGTTCCAAACAGGTGTAGCATATTCTAGTATGAGTTGTACAAAAGCTTATAAAGATGGTCAAAACAAAGAGGATTTTTAAATTCATAGGTGTTCCGGATGATAAAACCTAGCATCTTCGTAGATCTATTTTTTATTGAAGAAATATGTTCTTTAAACTTGAGCTTTTGATCAAAAAGTACACCAAGATCCTTTACGACCTCAACTCGCGTTAAAAGAGCATCATGGAGAGTATAGAGATAAATAAAAGGTTGTTTCTTATGAGAGAATGTAATTGTGTACCATTTGGAAACATTAAGAGCGAGTTTGTTATTAGAGCACTAGGTTAGCACATTATTGATACAATTTTGTAATTGTAAGCAATCGGAAGGAGAAGTGATTATGGAATAGATTTTCAGATCATCAGCAAATAATAAAAATTGAGGAGAAGGGAGAGCAAAATGGATATCATTAATAAATAACAGAAACAAAACTGGTCAAGATGAGACCCTTGTGGGCCTCCCGAGGAAGCCGCAAAGGAACCTGATTTAAATGATTTTATTTTGACTATTTGTTTTCTGTCGGAGAGAAAGCTGGATAACCAATTCAAGATAGTTCCAGTGAAACCATAATCCATTAGTTTCCTTAACAGTATTGTGTGATTTACTTTATCAAAAGCTTTAGAAAAATCAGTATACACTGAGTCTACTTGGTGTCCAGAGTTTATTACATCTAAGATGTAATTTTGAAATGTGAACAGGTTAGAAACAGTTGATCTATTAGAGCAGAAACCATGTTGCTGAGGTATAATAAAAGATTTAATGTCGTTTTTAAGTTTATTACAAATAATAGAATCAAATATCTTGGAGAACATATTGATTAGATATTGGTCTGTAATTGAAAACGTTAGATCTATCGCCAGCTTTTTGTAGAGGAGGCATTTAGTCCTTTAAAAATCCCTTTCATCACTATTGTATTGGTAGCACAAAACAAAAGATTATAAAAATGCCCATAATCAATGAGCAAGTAACCCATATCATCGCACTCGTTGAGGATGAAAGAAATCAGAAGTACGCACCATGAGTTTTAGGTTTGCCTTAGTGGAACCAGTAGACTAGAAGGTGTACTCAAAAAAACCACGGGACCAGCCAACGATTGATTTATCACATTGCACACTGAGAAATTGCTCTTTCACAACTTCTTTAACACCTCGAAGATTTCGAACTGTGCAAGATATGCCCATTAACGTTGAAATGGTACAAAAGAGACTTGCAGAAATGAGTATACATCCCAGAAGGTCAACAAGGGTCCAACGCATACAAGAGGATGGTTAGGGATAAAGTCAGATAGATGGATTCGCAGGATAGGCTCCGCCGTTAGATACCCAGAGTGTGGAGAAATGGACAGACCCAGGCCTTACTGTGAGTGGACTCATCCTGGACGACAGGTGGCATAAGGGTAGAAAATGCACTTACAACATCTACACAGATGGAAGTAAAAGTGAGGAATGTCGGATGCGCCTTCCTAGTCTACGAGAATGAAGGTAAAGTAAGCTGTGGGACATATAAATTGAGCAATAAGTGCTCCAATAATCAGGCTGAACAACTGGCAATTTACAAAAGCCTAGAATGGATAGAGAAAACCTTACTTATTCATTCCACCCCCAGAAAGACACAGTTCTACATCCTTATGGATAGTCAAATATCCCTGGATGCCCTCTCAAACCCTAATAACCATGGAGCTATCTTAGATAATATTCGGAAATTGATGCAAATCGAAGATTTGGGAGGGTCCAGGTACTCATCGGGATTTTCGGTAATGAAGAAGCTGACCAATTGGCAAAATCGTGTCAAGGGATGAAAGTCTAGAAATCTCCTACTACAAACACCCTAAGAGCCTTTTTAGAAGAGACTGGAGCAGGAAGCTTTTTCAAGATGGGAAGAAACATGGCGGGAAACGACTAAGACGGCCCATACAAAGATGTTTGTCCCCTCCCTGGCCTTCAGGAGGAAGCTCGTTTTTCCGGACAACTACAAAATCATCCAAGTGTTTTCAGGTCATGGCAAGTGCCTGGCCTATCACAAACGGTTTGGACACGTCCCTTCATCCTCCTGCCCTTGTGATGGCCAAGCTGAGCAAAACTTTTTGCATATAGTTTTTCATTGTCCACTTTCGGAAAGAGAAAGGGGTCAGATAATACAGCATTTCGTTTGTATAGGGAGAGGCTTGCCGGTTCCTCCATCTGAATTGCTTCTGAGTGAGAATATGAACATGTTTATTGGTTTTGTGGATAAACTGGACTTGGACTTCAAATTTCACGTTTAAACTTTTATTTAATGCATAATTAATATGCTCTACTCTGCAGTAAACACATGTAATATTTATATGGAACATGTAGATTTGATAAAATAAAATTTCTTCCTGCAGGGCTACTGTAGGGAGGGAAAAACACACACCGTAATAAATACCTAAATTATAAAAAATATAGGTTCTAAAAGTACTGAAAAGACAAGTTTATAAAAAATATCAGAATTTCAAAGTGTGCCACTTATTTCATGGAGCAGTTTACATTGATAAAACTTACTGTCATTGCTGTACAGCCCTTGTTGGTTCTCAGACTTTTTAAAATAATAAAGGATTTCAGAAAAACTCCAGTCATTACGGTAAGTCCAATTGTCGAAGTCAGTCTTATGGCCTCGAAGATATACCATATAATTTAACCTACTGCTTCCACCCAATACTTTTCCTCCTGGCCATAAGCTCCTCTAAAATGAATCGCTATGTTAGATGTGTTAAATCTGTAAACCACTTGTCGCTTTTGTAAATTTTGTAAAACTCAATTGAAGCAGATTTCAGACCTATATCATAACCGACTTAATCTTGATTTGTTCTTACTCTGTCCTTCATTCCCAAGCAGGACGACTTCTGGGGAACTGTTTTGTATTGCCAGTCATACGGTGATTTTTGTTGCATCGGGCTTATGATCGGTATGTCCTGTAGGGAAGAAGCTTCACCCCCGGCTTCGATAAGAAGGACATCGTGCTCGACATTTTCCGCCAGTCGACCCGCGACAAGAGAGCCTGCTGTTCCGCTACCCACTGAAAGATAAAACGATTAAACTAGAACAAAGTCGGCATCAAGAAAAATGTACACATACCCACTATAAAATCATACTCCTTCTCCAGAATGTTTTCGAAATCATTGTTGAACACCCATTCCCTGGCGTTCTCGCATTGTTTATGGACGAAAAGGAATAAGCTGAATATGCCGGCAAAAGTGCAGTAAATGTAAAGGATCCAGTAATATTTGATGTAGAACATATTTAGTGACGGCGGTCGAGTTGTGGGAAAGCATTAGACCGATTGATTTTAACGTCTTTATTATATAACAACTAAAAATCAATAAAAGTCCAAACCAGAAAAAGCTTACATTTACAAATTTAAGAATTGATAAAAGACAAGAAAAGTCCGGCTACTCTTGTATTTAAACCACAACATCCTAGCAGCTTATTATTAAGAAAAAATTAATTATTTTTTCAAATAATTATGTTAAAGTTGTTTATTATAAAAATAAAAAAGTAAGTAGTTTTTGTATTTAACGTACATGTACTACTTTTGTATTTTTGATAATCGGTAACCTCGAAGAACCTCAAAGACAAACACTCAGACGGTGATAATACTTCGGTTAATTTGTATTTGTTTAAATTTAAATGTTTAAAATTCTCAGAAGTTTATCACTGTAAGTACAGTTTGCACTTCTATTAAAAGTTCTAATGGAAAAAGCTACATTTCTACAATTTATTTGTTATTATCGGTTCATCCCTTTGTCGGTTCGACGACAATGCCAATTTTAATTCTAGTTCGAACACTATCTACCTTTCCTTTATTTTCTGTCATATAGGTCATATTATATTATTTAAATCTATATAATTTCGATTTATACAAGCTCAAATCTGCACATTCACACATGTAATAGAGTTGAGCCTATCTTCTCGCAGTCCAACAGCAATTACAGCTTTTGTAATTTACAGTAATTACCAGTAGGCCTCGAGAATCACCCTCGCAGGGTATCCCAGCAGTCCAGGGCTCGATGAGGGTCTACGAACAACTAGGTCACTTTAGTTCTCAACGCATGCAGTTCCAGACCCATTCGCACTCATAATCATTCAATTAGGGTGGTAGAGTACTCGATATTCTCCATCACTCTCTACTCGTATTGTACAACAACCTCGGGAACTCAGCCGTGCTCGAGCACAATTCACATATTGGGCAGCATTCCTGCGCGCTCCCTAAACAGCCAAAGAATTGCACCCATCAATTAGGTTGGATATGTCGAGCAACTTTCTCTGCTTGCCACACACGTACTTGTGCATGTACTTTGGCCGAAAAGTAAATGCCGTGTGTCAACCTTGCCTGGCCTGACCTTAATTGGGTGATGATGACCTCACTTCTAGGAGTCAGATTTTTGAGGGCCATACATGAGAGCTTCCCTGCTGAACCGTCTCATTATAAATTTAATTATTACTTTTATTGCAGTAATAAATAATTGTGCCACTAACTTTTTTTTTCTAGAGTCTCTCTGCAGACTAGGAACGTTTCTTATGGCCCACATTTCATTGAGCCTATTTATAGAAAATCAGAACTTGAAAAACTTAAAGAAAGCGAAAAGGCAAAAGAGTTACTCCACGTCCCAGTGAAGGCAGCAAAAATTGAACAAAGTTGTTCACCATTTTATGATCCTGTGGTCGAGTATGGCTTGTTTGTTTAAATCAATCTCACATATTCTAGTAACTTTTTTTTTACAGGAAATTTATAAATTATGTAATGAGATGTGGCAAAAAGGATCTGGCGAGGTTTCTTGTCAATAAGGTAAATTAAATAATACTCTAGGCACAGTCTAAATTTATTTGTACAATTTAACATTTAAAATATATGCTGAATGAACTGGGTCACGTGTTGGGTCCGTGTTCAAAACATCAAATGTTTGAGTAGTTCAACAAAACGAGTTCTTAAAGCTAGTTCACTGACTCGCAGACCAATACAACAAAATATACACAATTTTTAAAATATTGATTTCGTTTACAGTCTTTGGAGAGTGTGAAAAGGATTCAACTTAAAAGGTATCACAAAACGAAAGATCCAGATGAGAAGTCTAAAATCATTATAGACCCTCTTGTAATTTTTCATCGGGCCGTAGAAAATTGTAAACCACTACTTAAACTTACCCCAATTAAAAGGGGTGGTGCGACATATCAGGTAATAAAATTGTGCAATGTTTTTGTTGATATATTTAAGGTAATTATTCTGAAGTTTTATCTTCTGATATCATTTTGATCTGCATATCTTGCTGGTTTAATCTGTTGGAAATGATTACCAATGTTTAATTCAGACCAGGATGATCAGAAATAATCATGTTATACATTAAATACAATCTTTTTATTCTAGGTTCCTGTACCGATAACAGAAAAAAGATCAACATTTTTGGCTATGAACTGGTTGATTGAACAGGGCAAGGCTGATCCCAAGAACGGTAGATTTTATGATAAACTAGCTCAGGAACTTCTGAATGCGAGCAATAATGAAGTATGGGAGTATTTATAAAATTCAATAACATTATTAGTACTCCAAACTATTTTTTTTCTTTTTTTTTTTAAGGGTAGAGTGATTAAAAAAAAGCAGGACCTTCATCGCCAATGTGAAGCAAACAAGGCTTATGCGCATTACAGATGGGGTTAATCATCTTTGTGAGATGTTTGTTTTTAAATATAACTATTGTAAATGCTTTTTAAGTGTAATAAATTAACATACAGTTTTTCAGTTTGTACCTAAATTGTAGGTAAGGTTTTTCTGACAAACCTTATTTAAAACTTCAATCAATTAAGGTTTTAAGTTGAGATAAAACAGTCAGTGTCACGAGCGGGATTCGAACCCACTACCTTCAGCTTGATATGCCGCTACTCTACCACTTAGTAGTGCAGTTAGTGCCCGAGGGGATCAAAGCCACCATAGCTCAAGTGGTAGAGTAGCGGCATACCAAGCCGAAGGTCGTAGGTTCGAATCCCGCTTGTGACACTGACATTTTATCTCAACTTAAAAACTTAATTAATTTAATGATATTAATTGTTCAAGCGGACCACAAAAAATAGTGAATTTAATGAATTAAAATGAAGTATACTTCACTAAAGCTCTCCATGGCCATTTCATTTGTCGCTTAGAATCAAACAGATTACACGACATTTGAAAAATGGCAAAAAGGAGGGAAAATTCAAAAGGTGCGGTAGGGATGGGAAGTTAGTGTCCGAGTGGATCGAAGTCACGATAGCTCAAGTGGTAGAGTAGCGGCGTATCAAGCCGAAGGTCGTAGGTTCGAATCCCGCTTGTGACACTGACTTTTTATCACAACTTAAAAACTTAATTAATTGAATGATATTAATTGATCAAGCGGACCGCAAAGCTTCATACAATAAAATGGAATGGTTCTTCTTGTAGCAAGCACCTAGCAACCCATCCAGCATTTTTTCATTCAACCGGTCAAACAAGTGTCATTTTTATTTTACAAAGCGAGTTCTAATTTATTTATTTCTATCCCCCCCCTTTAAATTTACCTTAGCTCACGTTTTCGAACATTCAATTGTTATTTTTCAACTCTACTAGAACGTTATTTAAAAACCTGGATATACCAACGTAAAGCATATTAGTTGAAGTTTTTGCGAAATTTGACAAATTGTAGGTATTTTTTTGTAACCTCAGTAGAACATGCAATCATGACGAAAATTTTAAATTTTGACATGTTCCAACTGATATTGGCTAACATTTTATGTCATTCGGATTATTGCAAATAGAAGTATCTTACAGCAAATTTAGCGTTCTTTCAAATGGTTTAATTGGATTTGGAAGTTGTAAACGTTTTTATGTGGTAAGGTTGTGAAAAGTTGAAAAAACCTAAATTGACGAATATCTTCAAAATAGAGAACTTTACGAAAATTTTCTCCTGGGATTTTTTTGCCTTTTTTAAATCGATTCCCTGAATTTTGTCAGAAGGAACTGGGACACCCGGTACTTGCGCTCTTCTTAGTAACATTATATATAATAATTTAAAAAATTATTAACATACATTTTTAATATTCTTTGTATAAGGAATTTACAGGATACAGAAATTAGAAAGTTTTCCCCTACTCATGAACGTAAGTACCGTTATGTCGGTTTTGTTTTGTCTCGTTCAATATTTGAAGGTCATTTATTGAGAAATGCCAAATTTATGGGAATGCGGTTTTATTTATTAATCAACTAATTTATTAAACGAATTAATTTACTCAATAGGCCAAAATATTTTTGAGGCGGTAGACGTGAATTGTAACAATTGTTCTACCTCTTTGTTTATATACAGTAATGTTCTGCGACTACATCCTCGAAGTCAAAGAAAAAGAAAAGGTGAAAGAATGAGGAACTGTTACTTCCAAGGACGGAACTTTCGTAAGAGAACGAGTTCTACGTCTGTCAGTTAATACCCGACGTCTGCCCTCGTGTCGTCTCGTCCGATAGTGAATAAACTATGAATTTAGTTATAAACTCTGCAGAAAATGCTTCTGATCTGAAGCCGGCCAACGGGATTTCGAACGGGACCCGTTCAAATAAATCAGAAGGCATTTATTCAAGTGAAATTTACGGAAAACTGAATTTACACGAGGTCTCAACAAAGTTCAAGTCGCCGATTGACGTCTTGCGACCAGCGCATAATCTTAAAGTCCGCCCTTTGGAAATCGGCGATTTTGAAAGAGGTATTGCAATTTGCCTTCACTAGCAGTCTTAATGAATTAAAATGCAATAATGTTAATAATAATGATTTTAAAGGCTATTTGGATCTTCTTGGTCAACTGACAGATGTTGGCCACGTCCCCGCCGATACTTTCGATGGTATGTGCACATTCTTCCAAATGAAACTAGCAATAAACACAATTCCTTTACACGATTAGACTGCATGGAAAAAGCCCACTGTTTCATACATATTTTTTTTAAATTGATACGACATAATACCAGATTTTTAGCAGCTTTTTAGCGTACTCCTTCCTGGTTCAATTTTGGAACTCACAATAGATGTAGTGTACTGCCACGATTACGTTGTACATCCCAAAACAATTGAATGAATGAATGAATAATAGTATTTATTTACATGGAATACAACAAACTCAAAATATGTTACAAAATACTTTACGGCATGGACAACAGTCCGTCAGCCGGAGTTGATGTGAGCAAACACAGAATAATAATAATAAACACATGAAATAATTAAATTAAATTAGTCTATGAACATACTAAAAAATACTGCGATTAAATTAAACAAACTTACAAAAATTAAATAAATGAATAAATCAAAAATAATAAAAATAAAGCAATACTATAGAAGAAAATCGAAGAACCAAATAGTAATAATAAAAGCTAACAAAATAAAGAGATATTGTAAAACATTAATAATTAAAGTGTTGGACTAGCTCGAATCTGTAAGTCCAAGCATGGCGAGCAAATCTGATGAGAGGACGACACAGACGGCCATCATTTAACATTGCTATGAATGTGGGTCCGGTCAGCCTCGCCAGGCCAACGTGCAGGTCGCGAATCTCTGCCAGAATCGAACATTCGGCGACAAAATGAAATGTGTTTTCCACCGCTCTGGAATTACATAGAGGGCACAATTCAACTACTTTTTCCATCCATGGAGTGTAATTTAAGAATAGCAACTCGCACCTCAATTTAAATAGCCATCGGAGCTCTCTAAACGACAGACCACACGACCTGTCCGCAATCAGGCTGCATATGCCCGCACAATGATCAAGTTCCGGATATAATGTAAAACGGGACGGGACTACAGCTTTTTTCTGAAGCTCCTCATGGTGTGCAGATTTCATTTTACTCAATAAGGTGGCCAATTGGCCACTCCATAATGACATGTCTTCCACAGTCAATTCACAATCATATCTCTGAGCCAGATCAATCCAATTCCTAAACCAGAAAGTTTTGGCTTTTATTATTTCCAAGGCAGAGATTCTTGGCAATCTATGAGGAGGTAACCTCAACATCCTTAGGCAGTAATCAAAGTGTAACTTCAAGGTGAACACTTCAAGTAGATCTACCTCCGTTTCGAGATAAACCATATGGTTTGGAGCTACCGATGGAATACCAAATAATTTTTTAATGAAAAAACGCTGGAATTTCTCAATAACTTCGAATCGTTGCGCACCCCAAGCCTGAGCTCCATAACAGACTACGGAAAGACAAACAGACTTAAAGAGACCGAACTTAAATGGAAGAGGCACTAGTTCCTGGGAAAGGAAAGCAGGCCAAACTCTATTAATAGCACGTTTAGCTACGGAGACCCTATCGAGAAGATGCGTGTTCATTGATAATCTCGGAGTTAAGGACACACCCAAATACTTATACTGAGATACTGTCTCTATTGGTTTCCCATTAAAAAACCACTTTTCATTGGATGCAAGCCGACCGCCCGAACGAAAAACTAGACATTTGGTTTTATTTAAATTAACAGAAAGATTCCATAGGTCACAATAAGCCACCAGTTTGTCAATATTTTTTTGGAGCGTTACAGGATTTGTAGACAGGAAAACCACATCGTCTGCATACATTAGTATACTGACTGACACGTCACCAATGCGAACGCCACCATCAAGTACAGAGGGAAGGTCATCTAGAAAGAGAGAGAACAAGATAGGACTTAGCAAACAACCCTGCCTGACACCTGAATCCACCCGAAAAAACTCTGAGACTCCATTGCGCCCATGCAACACTGATAAACAGTTGGAGTACAACGATTTTAAAATATTTATAAATTTGGTAGGCAGCTAAATTACAAAGTTTGAAGTAGAGGGCTCTCCGGTCAACTCTGTCAAAGGCGGCTTTAAAATCCACAAATAAGCAATATAACTTTTGACCTCTTTTTAAAAATCTCAGATTGATAATGTTCATTAAGGTAAATAAATTATCAATGGTGGAAAGCCCGACTGAAATTCACTTAGAAGTTCATGCCAAAATAATTGTAGCATCATAGTTTGTTAGTAGGTGTGTTGGTGTCTTACCTGCTTCTTTGCAGAATCTGCACATGCTATGTTCATTCAAACCAATCTTCTTCATATACTTTCCAAAATTTACTAGCATAAAGACCAAACCTGCTAAACTCGATCATAAGCTTGGTCAAGAAAGGCCCCAGAATACTTCACCAACTCAAGAGGAAATAATGTCTACCACACAATGGCACCTTAGGATAGTTGCATGGTAGTTGTAAAAACTAAATTGATGTTCGGAGATTGTATTTTAAAAATTTAGGATTGGACGAATTCTTTTTACTAGGAGTTTTTCGAAAATTTAACCCAAAATGGAAAAGAGGTAATATTCAGTGTGTGTATATACTGCACCCTTTGAAAGTTATTGCATCCCTCATTCTGTACTTACAGCACACCGGTGAGCCCCTAGTTCTTCAAGAAATTCAATTAATAGGTTTCAGTAGTTGAAACCGTTGTACATCCCACAGTTTGTTAGTAGGTGTTGGTGTCTCATCTGCTTCTTTGCAGAATCTGCACGTGCTATGTTCGTTTATACCAGTGATTTCCAAAGTGGTCCCTACGGACCCCCAGGGGTCCCCGGTATCATTCAGGGGGTCCATGGAAAATTAAATTTGATTTGGGGGTCTCTGAACAACGTAAGGGGGTCCACGCAAGGTTTAATATAAAATAATATAATATAAATAATAACATAAAATAATATAATATAAAACAGAAGTACGTTGGTTATCTAAAAGTGCATGTTTAAATCGATTTTATGTGTTGGAATTCCTGGAAAGCAAAGACAATGATTTGCGACACAATTTAATTAACTCAAAAAATGACAGCTTATATGACTGATTTATTTGTCAATTTTAACGAAACTAATTTGAAACTACAAGGTGACCAATTAAATTTAATCAAAACTAAAAGCGTAATATCTGCGTTTGTTGCAAAACTTTTTCTGTACAAACAAAACTTGGGAAGAGGAGAAGTTCTCAGTTTACAAGTCGTTTGAAATTGCAAATTAGAGATGAAGATTTGCTTGCTTACTGTCAACACTTAACGGCTCTTCATACAGACCTGAACCAAAGATTTGAAGGCATTCTTCACTTGGATATTCCCGATTGGGTGTTGAACTCTTTTGCACGAGGACAAACTCAGATCCCAAACAAAGATGAATCCATACAAATTCCGGAGCAGCTCATTGAAATATCCACAAATGAGGAACTTAAGCCAATGTTTGAACAAGGATACCACAAATTCTGGTTACAAAAACAGATCCTTATATCCTGCATTTTGGGTTATTGTACAGAAGTTGTTGACTGTTTTCCCATCTTCCTATTTGGTAGAATCCACACCTCATCACAAAAAAAAAATTCAAAAAACTAGAAATTAGTGATCGTGGGGATTTGCGGTTGCTACTCACAAACATTGAGTCGGACATATATACACTCGTAACATCTCATCATGTTCATCGAAGTCATTAATTTTTGTATATTTTATTTTAAACAAAAGTAATTCATATTATAATTTATATATATTTATAATTTATAATTTCAATAAATACATCTTCAACAAAAATTTTTTTTGTAATTTTTATACTATGCATTTATGTATGTTGCTTTTTCACTTGGGGGCCCGTGGGCAATTTTTGACTATAAAAAGGGGTCCATGGGTCAAAAAAGTTTGGGAACCACTGGTTTATACCAATCTTCTTCACATGCCCATTCAATCTGCAGTGTCCTGTCAAGAACTCTGCCAGCTTTGCAATTCAGCTCCATCTTTGAGCTAATGATGTTTGAACTTGTGCTCTGATGACTTCCTGTCTATCTGACATGTTCAGGTTGAACTGAGTACATCTATCAATTACATGGAATTCAGCCTGGAAGATTCCAGTGTACTTTCCTATGGGCTCTGGGTATTTGGTTCCAGGAGGACTGAACACTCGTTCTCAACATCATTGTGTTTTAGATCCATTGGTAATACTTGAAAGGCTCTTAGATTTTTTTCCATCGTTGATCTTGTTTCATGTAACAGAATTTAGTTTGAGGACACAAAGTGCAGCTGCCTTTCGCACTTCAATTCAAAAAATTCAGGATGCATATTGTGATGTGATAAATGATGTTAATGTTTTATTATAATCTGCAACACTAATATTTAGGTTTTTCTTGATTGTGATTCATAATTATTATTTTTGTTTGTAGACACTTTCAGGTTAATGAAAGAAAGGGCCTCACATTACATAACAGTCATAGAGGATGCTCAGGAGGGATCTGTTATAGCCAGTGGAACGCTATTCCTTGAACAAAAATTTATCCACAGTTGCAGAGTGGTAAGTTTATTTATAATCTAAAATGTATGAAAATAATATTGACACATATTTTTACAGCGAGCGAGAATCGAGGATGTTGTTGTAAGCGAAAATTACAGAGGAAAGCAGTTGGGGAAAATGTATGTTTTTGTATTTTTATTCTTAAACTGTTTTGATTAGTAATTATTTATTATTTCTAGAATCGTCTTGCTACTGATAGAAATGGCTAAACACCTAAACTGTTATAAAGTGTCTCTTGAGTGTAAGGATGAAAATGTATTATTTTACAAAAATCTGGGTTTTAAACGAGAAGAAGGAAATTCCAATTTCATGCAAATACGATTTTAATGTATATAACATATATTGTGATGTTTTTATCGCACACTACTTTTTTTAAAAATAATCGCAGGATTTAAAACAAAAATGTTTTGTATGTGATGCACGATTACAAAAATAGAAGTGCTGTTGTTTTTATTGTTATTTTGTTATTTTTTGACTTGAGTTTTACCTTAATTGTATGAATAACTTACTTCCTTTAACTTCCTGATCCTTCCACGAACCTTCTTTGCTCAACTATAAATTATCTTCAAATGATGATTTGAAAGTTTTTAAATTTATTCCAATTAAAGACTGTTAAAGTAAATTATGTATTATATTGCAGAGTAAACACTCTTGGCAGGCAAGAAATTAATGTCATGTTCAAAAACAAATATCAGCTAACAATAATTTTATAATAAACTTACAAACCTTAGATCAAATTTGTGAATCACAACAAACTGTATATTTCACTTTTGGGGGAAATTCAGCCTAAAATACTAATTTTCGTTTGCTACTGCAACTATAAATGTTCAGAAATCACCAAACTACAATTATATGACAATTGTTGTATATTTAAAAAAAATAATGTTACAAAATTTAATTATCTTATTGATTGATATCTGCCTTAATATTATATTGTAAAAAAAAATTTAAAAGTAGTTTCGTGGTCCGCTTGACCAATTAATATCTTATAATTAATTAAGGTTTTCAGTCGAGAAAAAAAAGTCAATGGCACGAGCGGGATTCGAACCCACGATCTTCGGCTTGATACGCCGCTGTTATCGTGACCTCGATCCACTCGGACACCAACTTCCCATCTCAACTTCTCCTTTTGAATTTTCCCTCCATTTTGCTATTTTTCAAATGTCGTGTAATCAATTTGATTCTCGGCTTTGGTGATGATTGGTGTGTATAAGACCATTTTTTGCGTTTCCGAATTAAATGGGAGGACTATAGAAGTTGATACACCCTGTATACAACTAAATTCACTAATTTCGTGGTCCGCTTGAACAATTGAAAAATGGCAAAAAGGAGGGAAAATTCAAAAGTTGAGATGGGAAGTTGGTGTCCGAGTGGATCGAGGTCACGATAGCTAGGTAGAGCAGCGGCATATCAAGCCGAAGATCGTGGGTACGAATCCCGCTCGTGCCATTGACTTTTTTATCTCAACTAAAAGCCTTAATTAATTGTCCTGTATACAACAATAACATTACCTGAAATAAACATCTGTATATACTAAATTATTCCAGTTTGCTCCAGAAATTGAAATAGAGGCCCCAAAGATTTGCTGCTGTTCTCGAGCATATTTATTGCTCGCTCCCTATATGGAGCCAAGAAATGACATCCCATGAGGTCTTGAAAAAGGGGTTTAAAACTATCTTACTTCTACATATTAATGTAATAATATTCAGTATTTATTTGGAAATCGTGAGATGCGGTTTCAACATTTTCTTTATCGTGCCAACGTTTCGATCTTTATTGAGATCATCTTCATTTTTCTGAAACCTACATCACACCAGACCGCATCTCACGATTTCCAAATAAATATTGATTAACGGTCACTAATCACCACACATAATATTCAGTGTCAATTTTTATACATTTTAATAAAATTCATGGATGGTTAAAAAAAAAAATACCATTGCCACTGGTTATTATTACACAAGAAAACAAATTCTATTATATCTTTGCTAAGATATATTTAAATTTATCTAAATTCCTGTGGCCTATGACTATTTTTATTTGCCAATTTTCTCTTTTGTTAAAAAAGCAGCTCCTAAAAACACCCAACTGATAAATGTAACAAAATAATTATCAACTAGAAATTGCAATCGAAACAGTTAATTTGAAGAATTTAATTTAAGAAGAAAAATCTGCAACAAAGACATCTTTATTTTAATGAATCTGCAATCAATATGATATAGAAGTGATTAGTCACGCTTCTCGATAACATTGTTTTTTACAGTTACCGTTTCTAATCGTGGAGGGATAAAATTGACTATTTATTAATGTTTATATTGAAAGGTCGACAATACTCGGCAGGAAATCGTTTAATTGTACCAATAAATAATTATTATTTCAGTTGAGGATAGAAATTGCATTAACGCCGGTTTCTCAGGCCTGATCGTAAAATGAAGTCAGACGCATTTTCATTTGACGGTATTTATAATTCCTTTGACAGTCTCAACTCGGGGCAATAAAAGTTTAGAAAAGGAATTCCTTTCCGTGAAGTGTGACGGATTGGAGTTTATATTTTCCGCTGGAACGGCAGTCGTTAAAGTATCCAAGAGGCGAAAATGCTCACCGAAGATTTGGATTCATATGCATACAAATTGGAGCTGCGATGTTTGCAGTTTTTATATTACGATTCATCTATTTTTTTATTACATTTATTTGATAGTTATTGCATTAAGTAAATATTTTCATATATGATGAATTTGTCATTTGAGTGGCTCTTTCACACTGAAATCTCAATCTTCACTCATTGAGAAAGTCTCATGGGCCAGTTTAGCTACAATCGTCTAGGAAGATTTTTGAGTCTGGTGTACTAATAACTAGATTATTGTGGGTGTTCAGTGATTGACGAAAATGTACGATTCATAATGTAAAAAACAATTTGTTTGCTAAATAACGTAAACACGGAAGAAGGCAATAAATTAATGCACATATCTTTTTGGATCTAAAGTATGTTAAATTTACGTCAGGGATTTTAAGTTACGATTAACTTAAGTCATTCTTAACTAGCCTTTTTCAAACTTTCTTTTTTCCTTCTTGGTTTCCACATGACAAAGATATGTGTGGTGGTTAGTGACCGTTAATCGATTTTTTTTTTAAATTTTACGAGGGTTCGCAACAGCAGAGGTTATAACAACCCTCGGTGTGCCGGTGTTTTTGAAAAAAAGCCCATTTGTAAGTATGTCGGGTTCGAATGCAGGGCCGCTGGATTCGAACCCAGGACCTTTACCTTACAGTGATGAGCGCCGTGTCAACGCCTATACCGGCGGCCACCGACGCCCCTAACCGTTAATCGATAATTATTCAGAAATCGTGAGATGCGGTGTGATGTAGGTTTCAGAAAAACATTTTTTTTGTCGTGCGAACGTTTCGATCTCTATTGAGATCATCTTCCGGGCTCAAAGTATTTGTCTTTTGTGTAATTGTGCCATTTTTGCGTGTCGTGTTGAGAGTCAACAACAACTCAACACGACACGCACAATTACACAGAAGACTTTGAGCCCTGAAGATGATCTCAATAAAGATCGAAACGTTGGCACGATAAAGGAAATGTTTTTCTTTCTACATCACACTAGAACGCATCTCACGATTTCTGAATAATTAAATAGCAAAGATAGTTGTACATACAAGGTGTCCCAGAGAATGCGTGAAAAATTTTTTTTGGTGATAGTACACCCTATTTAAAAAAACTTCCAACATATAGTCCCTATATGTACATTATAGTATAATAATTTAATACCTTTTAATAACAAATTATTTTTAAAAAAAAGCGACAAAAAGTTCACATGGACCAAGGTTCGATTCTCATCCCTTTCGCAGATATTCAACATTTTATGTTTATTTTTATGTTATGAGCAGCGGCGTATCAAGCCGAAGATCGTGGGTTCGAATCCCGCTCGTGCCATTGTCTTTTTTATCTCAACTGAAAACCTTAATTAATTTAAGATTTTACGTTTTGTCAATTATAAAAAAAAACACTATATCTTGGTTTTGCATTTTGGTTCGATGTAATTAAAGAAAATGGTATACAGCTAGAAAGCTTAGCAAGCTCTACCAAGAAATTTTCCAACGAGAATGAACTTTTTTTTTTCAAATTGAACAGTTTTTGAAAGGTTTAGTGCTTTTTTTTTACCAAAAATTAAATTGAAAGTTCTAGAAGGGTGTCTAATTAAAGGAGATTTAGTGTTCTTTTCAATGATTTTTTTGGATAACCCTAAAAATTAATAAATCAGGAGCTAAAAGTAGATTTATGATGAAAACCGAAATAAAATATAAATAAATCCTTGATTGATCGATTAACGTTCTAAGTTAATTGTGTTACTTTAAGGTTGCATTGTTCCTCCTGTTCTGTTCTCACCCGTGAGTAATAAATTCATGGAGAAATTGTTTCGCTTGTTCAGGTTGAAACAATTGAATTGACAATTAAAATTATTGATCTGAAACGACCAAAGTGCAACTATTTGTGTCATAGATTCCAAAACATTTTCTCCTGCGGATGTAGCTTTGGAGTACATCATAAAAGGTTTCTTTTGTTTTTAAATTACTCTGTTGATCGACGACATTTTCTCCCGTGCCCATTGGGTGTGTAGTGCCCCGATAAACCACAAATAAGTTGACAACATTGGAATACATCCAAGAGATTTTGATCCTTTTTCACAGTTGTCGGACCTTGAAAAGTTGCACTTCACCAACGTCAGCCGTGGATTTATGGATAACGGTAAACAGCCAAAAAAAAGGAAAAGCCAAATCATCACTCCGCATACTTCAGCAAGAAATCCCTCAACCTAGACTAATGCTCAAATTCCTAATAGAATTTGTACTTTTACTCGGTGAGGATATAAAGCACATCATTCTACAACAGATCTGTAAGAGCGCCGTGGACCGGGTCCCAGGAAAAGACAAACCGATTGTACGGTAGCGTTTTTAAAGTCATTACAATCCAATTAATAATTAATTAATTTAACGGTTTAAGTGGGATTTAAAACAAACCAGCGTCTCAAAATTGTCTGTACTTAAAGATCGAACCCCGGTTTAGAGGTCGAGGGGTTGGGGGATGTCTAGACCTCCAGACTGATCGAAATGTGGGGCAGATTGAGGTAGGTTCACTTGTTGAATCCTCCAACCGAAGATCGGCCTGATTTATAAATTTGTTTACGTGGTTTTTATTATCAAATAAACCGCGGCTTGTATCGATGTATAATATGTCTTATTAATATAATAATATCAAATGGGAAGGATAATTTAAAATAATTGAATTAATTTAAGGCAAAGTGAGCTTTCAACAAGATACCTCTACTATTGTCTCTATTATAAATTAAAAACTTTTAAGAACATAAAAATAAAGAATAAAAGCATACATAATAAAACAACATAAAAGCATAATAGTTTCAAGTTAAATTATAGTAATTAAGTAATAGTTCAAATTAAACAATTATAAACAAACTAATTGATAGTGTAACAGGTTGATTTATGAATGGGAGAGACATATTAAGTTACATACAGTTCGTTTTTTCTTTAATGATCATAAAAATTATAAATTTCATTTCTCTGAATTCACATTTATTTATTTAGAAATCGTGAGATGCGATCTGGTGTGATGTAGGTTTCAGAAAAACATTTTCTTTATCGTCCAACGTTTCGATCTTTATTGAGATCATCTTCAGGGCTCAAAGTATTTGTCTTCTGTGTAATTGTGCCATTGAGTATCGTGTTGAGAGTGCCAGTGAGATTTTGATGTTTTATGTTTATATATATGTTTGGTTTTGAAGGTCACTTCAAAGAAGACGACGCCTTACACAAAATTCTCTTTTATATACCGACTTCCTTCCCCACCCCTTCAAAACCAAACATATATAAACATAAAACAGCAAAATCTCACTGGCACTCTCAACACGACACGCAAGGATGGCACAGTTACACAGAAGACAAACACTTTAAGTGAGTAGAAATACTTTGTTTGAATATAAAATATATTTTGCATTGTATAAATTCACTTTTCCAAATCCTAAATGTATTAGGTTAAATGTAAACATTGTTTGTAAATCCCAGGCCCTGAAGATGATCTCAATAAAGATCGAAACGTTGACACGATAAAGAAAATGTTTTTCTGAAACCTACATCACACCCGACCGCATCTCACGATATCTGAATAACTATCGATTAACGTTCACTAATCTCTACACATTTTCTTTATCGTGTCAACGTTTCGATCTTTATTGAGATCATCTTCAGGGCCTGGGATTTACAAACATTGTTTACATATAACAATTACATTTTGGATATGGAAAAGAGAATTTATACAATGCAAAATATATTTTTTATATATTCAATCAAAGTATTTCTACTCACTCACTTTTCCACATCCAAAATGTAATTGTTATATGTAAACAATGTTTGTAAATCCCAGGACCTGAAGATGATCTCAATAAAGATCGAAACGTTGGCACGATAAAGAAAACGTTTTTCTGAAATCTACATCACACCAGACCGCATCTCACGATTTCTAAATAAATAAATGTGAATATTGTCTGTAATAACGATCACTAATCACCACACAAATATTCACATTACATATTTCTAAGAATATATTTATCAAGATAAGAAACTAAACGACGAATAAGTACAGCAATATGAAGCAAAAAAACATGATTTACGTTTTTTTTTTTTTAAATAACTAAAATGAACATTTTAATGAGGATTAATTTTATTTAAACATTTGTTTATCTTGGGTAACTGATGAATAAGTTGCCATTCTCCATGGTAACCACTCAGAGATACATAAATCTATCTGCTGTTAGATATATA
>NW_019392709.1:995717-1044072 GCF_000648675.2 Cimex lectularius
AATAACCATTTCGTTTCTTTTGGTTTGATTTCCTTCAGAAACTCCTTCGATTGCCTATGTCCGGGGGACAGATTCCATTCTTTCAGGAATTGTTTCATGCCCCAGCAATTAATACTCTCTTTCGCTGTGCTTATAGAGTGGGGTAATACCGGTTGTGGCCCGACAAACACGATATTTGAGCCTTCTTTGGGCAGGCTGTCCGCCTCTTCATTGCCATAGTGCCCCTTATGAGCTGGTATCCATATGAGGGTTACCCTATTCTCGTACCTGGTAGTAATCCTATTAATAAGTTCAACGGTTTCCTCTACCAGCCTAAATGTTGATAACTCTTTTTGTAGTGACTTACGACTGGCCTGACTGTCGGAAAAAATTCTAATATCTTTTCCCTTAATCTTGTTCTCCATGAGTGTTCTGCAGCAAACATTGATGGCCCAGACCTCCACCTGAAAGACTGAGGTGTTATTACCAAGAGGGGAGGAGATGCTGATCCCTAATTTAAGTATATGTATTCCAGCACCGCTTCCCTTGTCCTTAATGAGTGAGCCATCGGTGAAGCAGCCTAGGCTACGATGGTCATCATCCGCACTATGTTGTAATCACAGGGAGTAACTACCTGAAAGTGCTTTTTCCCTAAAGGTGTTTTTACCTTTTTATCGCTAACGCTTAGTAGTTGGTTATTGACCTTATGGTTCCAGCTGCCTTCAAAGCTAGTGATATAGATATTCCTTAAGGTCATCTCTTATGCATGTTGGAATTATTTTATTTTCCAATATTGAAAGGGAATTGTTGGATTTCCTGTTTACAGTCCACTAATAGTTCATATCCCTTAATTCCTGAGTACCCTGGACCCCAGTTGAGAGGTTATATTTTGCATATAGGTTTAGTTCGATTTTCCAATTCAGGACAAATAATAGAGCATAATTTGACTGTTGGGCTATCGGTCACGATCTCTACATCAGAACGCCCATCGGTTTTAGAAATGATGGGTCAATATTGTACCAATACGCATGCTATACCGTCGTACCAATAGACTGATCCTCTTTTGTTATTTGAATTAATGCGGAAGTATTGTTCGAAAACATTTTTCAGTAGGTCGGTTTTATTCTGCTATTCGATTTTTAATCCACCAGATATTCTTCTCTCTTTTTTTTCAACAATCACATAAATAAATTTATTATGGGAATGTCTTACACAATAGAAACTGGTTAGATTAAAAAATAAATTAATTTAGAACAGACGTGTAACTTAGTACCATACTTTTATCAAGTCATTTAGTCAAAGAATTTTTTAATTTCACCAAGCCATTTCAGAAGAAAATGAGCGCATTATTAAACATGATCTTATTTCTTATAGAGAATGGTTTTGTGGAGGAAATTCTTTTCAAAGTACTGTTAAAGGTGGTGTTAATGTCAATTCACTAGTTTTCGTGGTCCGCTTGACCAATTAATATCTATCAATTAATTAAGGTTTTTAGTTGAGATAAAAAAGTCAGTCACGGGATTCGAACCCACGATTTTCGGCTAGATACGCCGCTGCTCTACCACTTACCACTTGAGCGTGACCTCGTTAATGACAATGATAAATTCAGTATGCCCAGATGTTATCAACCACTATTTCTTATAGAATTTTATGACTTGCTCAAAAAGGCAGTTTGGTGAGTATCGTGCAAGGCTGGGTCCTTTATTTATTCTTATAGCATCTCAATATGTGCCATGATAGGCCAGGTCATCAAGATGGCACCATGCTGGCTGCATACACTGGGCCGATAGACGGTCCAACCCAGCTTGCCTCAATGGCCTATAGTAGCTTACTTTTCCTGTACGTTAAATCGAGATTGAGGAAGTCGGTGCTACAGGTTTATGTTCCACTAGGGTGTATAATTGCTATTTACATGTTATTAAAACAACAAAAAAGGCCGACCAATATTGGCTCAGTGTGTGGACTCGTTACCATCTAGTGCACACTTTTCACGCTTTAATACGTTTAGTGAGACCGCTCCCAAAGCCATGTCCCCCAACACCATTTCCAACTTTGACCAATATTGGGCCATAGTGAAGAGGGGCCATTAAGGTGGCGCTGGGAAACGAACCATCGTTTGTTTTCATTTTCTATGTTTTAATTGTCAATTACCGGGACTATGCACAGGCAATTTATCGACGATTTTCAATCAAAGGAATGTTTTTTAACGTGTAAAGGCGTGTACACGCTAAGCAAATCTAGGTCAACGAAAGACCGAACGTGGCCGCCAACACATTGGCCGTCTTTGGCAAACCAAGGGGTTAGGGCCAAGGGATTCGGCCATGTGGAATCGCAATCAACAACGTCCTTTTCGATGTTACCGTCAGAAGTCCTTTTACACATTGAAAGGCATTAGCTGACATTGCCCTCCTTAGTTAACACTGTGTGTGGTGATTAGTGACCGTTAATCGATATTTAATTAGAAATCGTGAGATGCGGTCTGGTGTGATGTAGGTTTCAGAAAAACATTTTCTTTATCGTGCCAACGTTTCGATCTTTATTGAGATCATCTTCAGGGCTCAAAGTGTTTGTCTTCTGTGTAATTGTGCCATTCTTGCGTGTCGTGTTGAGAGTGCCAGTGAGATTTTGCTGTTTTATGTTTATATACGTTGGATTTTGAAGGGGTGGGGAAGGAAGTCGGTATAGAAAAGACATTTTTGTATAAGGCGTCGGCTTCTTTGAGGTGAAAAGAGCCGACGAAGGGAAAAAATGTGTTGGTAATGGTTCGGCCAGATTATCCTTTCAGGATTATATAGAAAGGGATAAATAGGAAAAGGAAAGCTAAATTGTTGGAAAATTAGACTATGTGAAAAATATTTGATGTGTGGAATGTAATGTGATGATATAGGTATGTTATCTGTATTGAATTTGATTAATGATATTGGCGTAGCTGCGACTGAGTTTACATGTATCTGTTCTGTAATTGATGCTGTGTTTATCTCTGTTGATATAAACCATTTCTAAGAAATTACGTTTATGTTTGTTTTGTTCTGTGTGTAATACTTTTGGATTTTTGAAGTCGAAATTGTGTTGGTGTTCAAGATGGTGGGTAGCGAGTGCTGTAGGATTTTGCTTAGGTTTTTTGCAATCATAGATATGTTGCTTTACTCTCTTGTCCAGATATTGGGATGTAAGACCGATGTAAGTTGCCGGACAGTTTAAACAGTTGATCTTGTAGATTACGTCAGATTTATTTGTTATTGGTGTGGGATCTTAAATTTTGGAAAAAAGTGTTTGAATTGTTTTACAATTTTTGAAAACTATTTTGAAGTTATCGGACGAGAGAAATGTGTTTAATTTATGTGATAGGCCTTGGATAAATGGTATGGAAATGTATGCGGGTTTGTTTGTATTCGATAGACTTAATGTAGTATTATTAGTAGGGCTGTGATTTATATGCAATAAAAACAGACAAATATGCACATATATATGTAAATATATTTGGTAAAAAGTGCAATTTAATACTGAAAATATGCGAAAACTGCCATGAGAAAAAAAATAAGGAAACATTAAATTAAAGCACATAATTGGAAAGAGAAACAGTGGCAAGAGGAACATCACATTGCTAATATTAAAAAAGAAAAACGCATTAAAAAAAGTTAAATTTAAAAAATCCTTCGTCTCAGCCATCGAGACCCAGATCGGTCCATTTTCGATGAAGTCTCTGATTTTATGGGATGTTTCATTGTATATAAGATCCAGGTGAGATTTACTGAGGGTACTTTCGTGGGGAACGGTTTTCCCTGTGTATTTCTCAAAAAACCTTGCATTCAGGGTGGCTTAGTTTATGGACGGGTATGTCAGCTCTAACTAAAGAACGACATAAATCGGTGTCGAAACCGGACTTTTCGATCAGCTCTTGTGGCTGCTTGTGTCACAAAGGTTTGTTGAAACTTAAGACTTCCTACCTTTGTTTTCCTTGTTTTTTGCTGTCTTTATGTGCTGTCCTACCAAACAACGTGTAGCTGTTGATACAGATTTATCACAACAAACACAGTATAAAACATCTGCATAGTCCTTTAAAAGTTTCACTTGAAAACTCACTCATATTCTTTTGAACAAGATCTTCCGTCTTTGCTGTGATTTTCGGCATTTTAGGAGTCTTCAGTTCACAACCCATAAATGTGGGCCATACTCAGAGGAGTGTAGGACTACTAACCGGTCATTGGCATCTGAGAAAACATCTACACAACATGGTCATATACAACGATGATCCCATCTGCAGATTATGTAATGAGGAGGAGGAAACAGCCACCCATATCATCTTTGAATGTGAAGCAACAGCTCAATGGAGATTTAACCTAACATATGGAAAAAACTTAGGGAGACAAATTACAGCAGCGACAGTCAATGACCTGATACTTCAAGGAGAAGGATTGAGTCTATCGCACTGAACTAAGGAACTAGGAAGGTACAATAAGCCAAAAGGCTGCAGTCCCTGGGTAGCACAAACCCCGCTTCCTAGCATCCAATTTACCATACCATACCATACAACACACAAATAATGTTTCACGATGGAAAACGCATGAGAGACTTGGTAAAACTGAGAATTATGATGGTAGGGAAAGAAGAGAACTGAGGTCGTAATATTTCTATGAATCCAATTATACTATTCCAAGAGAACTTTTACAGTGGTACAAACACTATTCCTTTCTTTATTTATACCAAGAGAAGCTAAGGCGGCCGAAAGCGGTGGAGCAGCAACTGAACAAACACAAATTCGTTCATTATGTGGAAACGGAAAAATGGGAGACCGTAGCTCTTTTTCGAAAGAATTTTTCTTTTTGCCTGCTCTGAAACATTAAAATTTGACGTGCCAAATACCGATATGCCGGATATGTAAAAAAAAAATATGCAGTTATAACCCACTTATGCAAAAATATGCATTTATGGCAATATATGCGCAAATATTCAAAATAAATATAGCTTAAATTGATTTCAAATGCTTCAAAACATATACAGTTTGTTAAAACTGGATATTTTAGTTAACCAGGAAAAATATGCAAATGCAAATTTCACAGCCCTAATTATTAGTAATAGTGGATGGTGTTAGTGTTGAGTTGTAATTGTTGATTATTCTGTTAATTATGTGTTTAGGGTAGAGATTGTTATGGAGGATCTGTTTGTATATCTTTATGTTTTTGTGGTGGAAGGATTCATGGCTTAAGGTAATCATACTGTGAAGTAACCCTTTGGCCGTGTTTATTATTACATGAAGGGGATGTTGAGATGTAAAGTTGAGGTAGCGATCTGTGTTTCTTGGTTTTTGATACCAATCTGTGATTAATGTGCCATCTGGTTGTTTTATTACGAGTGTACCTAAAAATGGTACTTTTACACATCCAAAAATGTAACTGTTATATGTAAACAATGTTTGTAAATCCCAGGCTCTGAAGATGATCTCAATAAAGATCGAAACGTTGGCACGATAATGAAAATATTTTCTGAAACCTACATCACACCAGACCGCGTCTCACGATTTCTAAATAAATTAGTTAACACTGTACAAAATAAATGTCCAAATAAAATGAAGAACTATCGATAAACTAAAGCGTACCTAATGTTTCTTATGAGGATAAGGTTCGGCATCTTTTTCATAGGCAGTTCTCATAAATGATTAATTGATTATATTTAAGACCTCAGTTTTATCAATCCAACCCCCTCCAAGGTACAGCTCCCAACGCAATCAGTTCCTAAATCCAACTTGATACTAAAACTTTTACTCGCAACCCTTATCTATTTTATTTTTGTTCTCAAGGGTACCTATACTTCCAATTTTCTGTAAAAATAGTTTATTCCATATATTGAGAAAAAATAAAATAAACACGCGAAAAATTGTTTTCTTATTGATAACATTATTTCAAGAAGTCGACATAGATTAATGTGTTAGTTGTTGGAATCTTGAAAATTTGACACATTATCAACCTTTAATAGCTTCACAGCAGAATTAGGCCACACCAGGATGACACAACGGTATCTCCCTCGCCAAAGAAAGACCACGAAAAGAAATTGATCACACGTCGTTCTTTGTTCGACTAATTGTATTTTTCTATGAATGGACCGTATTTTTATGGTGTTATTTATTTGAGGTAATTATAAAAATGGACTGACTGATGAAGCCTGTTGCTGGCCGGTGGATGCCAACAACAGGTGGGAAGGGGGTTGGCACAGTGGCGACTGGAGAGGGGCAGTGACACCCCCACACAAATCCCCACCAGCTCTCGTTGCATATATAAAGCAACCCCCTGCTTTCTTCTCACTTCACTTCTTACAATGTCAGTTTTCGCTGTCAACTTAGTCCGAAAAAACCGGAGTGTTCGTATTAATCTTATTATTATTATTATTCTTAGTAAATATTTACATAGTTTTTCGTAATTTTTAATAGGGCCAAGCTTTCAAAGTTCAGAAAAATTCAACGAACCAGAGGTGAAAATTCCCTATGCCCATGTGAATTTTTAAAATCTTCGTGCACATTTTAAGACTACATAGTGTAATTTTGAAAACTTACTTTATCCCATTAGCAACTTTACAGCGGGATGCTTTTTTGTTATTTAGAAATTAAAACGTTTTGAATTATTGATTGTTAAAAATAGAAAAAATCATGAAATTACTTGTTAAAAAATGAATTAAACGAAAAAAAAAAATTCAGTATATTTCAGATGCTCTGGAGTACTAGCATGAACTGGACACTGTGAGTATGCAATATCATTAATGAATTAACAAATTAACTTATGCTACAACAAAATATTTTATCTTATAATTTTTATTATGTAACATGGATTTCTTTTTAAAGACTAATCGTGTTTTTTATTTATAAATTTTTTTTAAATTAAAAACCCTTGATATTTTAAAATACATTTTTCTTTAATTCTTACATAAATTTTTTTTGACGTTTGATAATTTATACTCATCAGCATCTATATTTACCTTATTTTTTTAAACAAATTAATTTTTTTTATTATATACATCTTAAAAAAACTATTTATAATGAAAAATTCAAATTAAAAATAGATAAATAAACGAAGATAAATGTAGATCCTGATGATGGGTGTATATTCCCGAAACGTCAAAAAATTTGAAGTAAGAATTAAACAAAAAATGTATACCAAAATCCACACGGGAAAAAAATGTATATATATTATCATGTAGGTGGTATGTAAATGAACAGTATTAGGGGGAATTGGCGCAATGGTTTAGACATTAACAAGGTGCTCATCACTGTAAGGTAAAGGTCCTGGGTTCAAATCCAGCGGCCCTACATTTGAACATACAAAAGGGGCTTTTTTCTCAAAAACACCGACACTCCGAGGGTCGATATGACCTCTGCTGTTGCAAAAATAAATAAATATAAAAAAAATTATTATTTCAAAAAACTGTAAATCAAGGTTAGTTTGAAAGATATTTTATTTGTAAAGTCTTCCTAATACCATTTCTATAATTTGAAGAATATGTGAGTTCTTTTATTTTTATTCAAACTAGTTTTTGATGATAATTTAAAATCCATTGTTCTTGCTTTTTTTTAAAGTACAAAACATTATTTAATTGTTTTTTGAAAGGCAAGAAATAAATTATTGTACATATTGTATTTTAATAAATAAATATTCAAAATGCTTTAAGAAAATATGTGCTTAATACATTCACTGCAGACGTACAAACTCTCATTTCTTTCATAAAAATAATAATGCTTTATTATTTAAATATTTTACTAGTTTGTTCAAGAATCATGACGGTCGATTCATTCCTTCCTTCGTTAAATATTTTACGTTATTTACACTTTGCCTAGAATTTATTAGCAAGCTATAACAGCATGGTAGACAATCTGCCGGTCATTTCCATCAAAAAATATCCGACTGATAAACAAGTCATACAAAACATGTCCTGAATTAGTTAATTGAATTCCTTGCACATTTCATTTGGAAAATGAAAATTCAAATTTAACAAATGTGCTTTCTTCTCTTGCAATTCTAAACTATTCTAAGGCCTATGATGAAAATTTTGTTGGAAAAAAGTTGTTGAGCTCAACTAAATTTCCATAGTAGTATTTCAATTTTTTTTCTAAAAGTTAAAACATTATTTGCACTATGTTAAATGCCAGAACTTTTTGCCTGCATTGCTGCATCAACTGTCTCAGACAAATAGAAACAAATACCTTTGTCCTGTGGACATAAACAAGGCGCATTATCAGTTTGTTTATTTATTAATATTTCTTCTCAATGAAAAAAGGCCTCGAGACAAAAAATAAATAACTTTCACCAACTGACTCATTACTTCCTTAATGTTTTCATGTTTATCAAATTTTGTTGTTAAAAAATATTTAATGATTGATTATTTACATTTTCGTTTATCGACTATAAATAAGAATAAACTTTAACGTATGTAAATAAATGGTCATGGATAAAATATTTTCTACAAACTCCCCATGACATATAAAATTATGGTAGCCAAATCTGTAGGAAAATTTTTTCAATAGCCCATTTTCAAATGAAAGGAATAATGGAAACTATATTTCAGATATGATTAAGTTTGGACTGAAATATTTTTCTTGCTGTGTGCTATTGAATAATCATCGCATTTTAAGAGTTATGAGTCACATTAGTACAATGATTGCATTATGGATTATAGATAAACATATTTAAACATTGAAGATTAATCAATGAAAAATTTTACACCCGGAACAAAACAAACATGAACGAAACTTTTTAGAAATGGTTTACAACAGAGATAAACACGGCATCAATTACAGAACAGATACATGTAAACTCAGTTGCAGCTACGCCAATATCATTAATCAAATTCCATATCGATAACATTCATATATCCTCACATTACACAAAACATATAAAACATTCATCACATTCCACACATCAAACATTTTTACATAGTCTAATTTTTCAACAATTTAGCTTTCCTTTTCCTAATTATCCCCGCCTGTATAATCCTGAAAGGATTAGTCGAACCATTACCAACGTTTTTTTCCCATCGTTGGCTTTTTTCGCCTCAAAGAAGCTGACTCCTTATACAAAAATGTCTTTCTATACCTTCTTCCTTCCCCACCCCTTCAAAATCCAACGTATATAAACATAAAACAGCAATATATCACTGGCCCTCTCAACACAACACACAAGAATGGCACAATTACGCAGAAAACAAATACTTTGGATATTTTTTTTTGCATGTATAAATTCACTTTTTTCCACATCCTCCATGTATTTGTTAAATCTAAACAATGTTTGTAAATCCCAGGCTCTGAAGATGGTCTCAATAAAGAGCGAAACGTTGGCATGATAAAGAAAATGTTTTTTCTGAAACCTACATCACACCAGACCGCATCTCACGATTTCCAAATAATAATTGAAAATTAACATAATTTTCCATTTCATAATTAAATTCAAAATAAAATGATATAATTAATATTTATTTAAAACCATAATTTCCGCTTATTGAAAAATAAGATACTAGGGATCAATAGTGCTTTGAATATTTTTTTAAAGGAGAAAAAACTCAAGAAATTGAGAATAAAATTATATATTTCATGTATTTCTTACATTAAACATAAATACATGCAACATACTTATTAAAAACTATTTCACAAACACAAAAAGAAAACATTTATACAATAAACTCAGTACAGCATAGTAGGTTGTTAGCGCTATTATTTTTATTATATTGTACTATACTTTTGCAATAAAGACTTTATCGCCATTATTACAGTTCATATTTTATAATGAACAAAGTAAATTAGCACATTTATCCACTATTTACAATGTACAAATTATTTACAATCTCAAAGAAAAATAAAATTAAGAGGTAAATGAAGAGGTTTTAACAATAAATAATGCATTTACATATAAATTTCATAAGTTGGTAACATTCAATACACGAAGAAATTTAACTTTAAACTATCGTTTTTAAAAACAGATATATACAAAAATATCTAATACTACAAAAACAAAATAAATAAACATACAATTAAAACACTATATATACAACATACAGTTTAAAAACTATTGGTGATGAAAATCAAAAAATATATCTTAATTTTAAAAGTTATAAAATTTGAAAAATTTATCACATCACAATTTTAAAAAGCAACACATTTTTTTCCATTATTGCTTGTATGGGGATATTCGAAGTGCCTTGGTCCAGCTAAGACTTCTTCACTTTAAGACTTTTTTCCTGCTCGAACGTGCAGCCGCAGTAGGCTTTTGATTTCCACTTTTGCCCGACGGTTTCTTACAATTGTTTCGTTTTCCTTGGGATTGCTAAACAATTAATAAATATAAATAAAAAATAATTTTTATTCACAAATGGTTAATTAAACAAAGGTTGAAAAAATAAGGAAAATAAAGTAATGACACTCTGTTCACGAAAATGAAAAATCTAAGTTTATCTTTGATTTCAACAATAGGACTTGAATTTTATAATTTTATTTAATCAAAGCTTGTGTTTATGGTTTATAAGATCTAAATACCAAAAGGTATATTCACATGTAGATTTTACAATTGAGTTAAAATAACTTGTAATGATTTTTTCGTTATTTGTTTTTATTTTATTTATTTACTTTTTTTTTAATGAGGGTATTTCAACTATGAGGTTATATGAACACTCAGGGTGGCGGTGTTTTTGAAAAAAAAAGCCCATTTGTATGACGGGTTCGAAGGCAGGGCTGGATTCGAACCTGGGACCTTTACTTTATAGTTTACTTTATTTTACAGCACCTTGTCAATGCCTAAACCATTGAGGCCATCGACGTCCCTATTATTAAATTATTTAAATGAGATCCCATTGAATCAATGGCAAAAAGGCACTTCTATATATTTTGATTACGTACAAAATAGTGCATTAAATTACAAGTGCAATGAAATAGCGAGTTTAAAAATATTATAAAATAATTTTATAAATTACTCCAAAATATAAATTTACTAATACCCCATCATTAAAACACAAGCATTGAGAACATTTAACTTCATTAATGTAAATTAAAAATTCTAAATTATGAAAAAAAAATTGTTAGCCACCATTAAGCACAACAATAAATTGACTCAATTAGGATTTCAAAGGCTAATGAAAAAAATTACAAATAACTTAACAATTAACATACTTACAATCAGAAGGAAGTTGTCAGTTTTAATCAGGTGGCTCTTAATCGATAATATAACTGATCAATGATAAAATCAACATTTTGGGGGATTTTAAATTACACTTATTTTAATTTTTAAAAAATTAGGAAATTGTGAACAAAATGTAAGGATATATTTGTAAATTCTTGAACTCAAAGAATTCATTCAAAAATTCTAAAATGAATCAATTCTTAAAGAACATTCAACTTAATTCAAATATAAGATAATAGCAGATGAAATCTGCTCGTATATGCAACAAAGGTCAGTATAAAAGTTTCCTTCGTTGGCATGTTTAGTCAAATAATATTGTTAAAGTTAATTTTGACCATCATCTCTGAAGCCTTATAAGGAACGTCATTCCCACACATTAACTGCAGAAAGAGAAACATTCCTGACCCCAGAGGAAAAAATGAAAAAAAGCACCATAAAAATCGTTTCCAAGCAAATTCTTATTGTTTGGATAAGAAAACACTGCAAACCATCCCTTTTTAACAATTATTCTAGACATTTCAATTTTGTTTTTTTCGTATTTTTACCTTGATTAATTTTTTTTAAAAAGTTTTTATTTGATCTGTAGAAAACCGACTTTTCCCATTATAAATGATCTTTTCTTCAGAGAAAAGACTGTAAAGATAGATTTAACCATTCTCTAACCAACAAAAATTGCCAAGAACTCAATCGTCAAGCAGTTGTTATTAGTGGTGATACTAAGTTAAATTCATCATTTTTATTTATTTTTTAATTTGACAATCTGAATTCACAAAAAACCAAATCTTTTAAAGGTGAATTTCAATTTTGTATTATCATGCAATATATTTTTTAAATGGCCCAAATAAGACAAATTATAAAATCATGGGCCAAAATATTCTTTGCTTTTAGAATCAATTTCAATAATACAACTGAAAATGCCCAAGAGAAAAGCATTTCTATTGTAACAAAATCTTCAAAAACTTCTCAAGGTACCAAATATAACCATATAAATTACGGCCTTAAATTCTGTTCAATTTTATTCAGTAGGCCTATTACTGTATCAATTTCAAAGTCTAATAGACATCATCCAGCATTGTAAAAATGCCTAATATTCATCACATAGACCAAAATCGTACAAGTTTCAAAATTAGCATGAGTGGATGGAAATTTACGTCTGAAATCTATTTGCGCTTTAACTGATAATTTTTAATTAAACTTCTGAAGTTCCATAGCACTGGGTAGTTTAGTATAAAGCAATACTTCAGAAGTTTTATTATTAGAATATTTATATTATAAAATAGATTGCTAAGAGAATAAATTTACTCAAAGGCAATAAGTATAATCGTATATACTCTTTGGGGAGATTATATCAATATAATATTATATTTAGATTTGAGACTTTTGTATTTGACATTCAAGGCCAGGTATTGCACTTTTTTGTGATTCCAACAAAAAATGGATATAGTGACTGCAAAATAAAAAAAAATTAACTTACAACTAGAAACAATAAATTCTACCAAACAATTACCACTTAACCTCACAGACATAAATTTACCTCTAAAATATTTGAATTTTTTTTTCTTATTTTAAGTTTTCGTATATTAGTAAAATTTGACTGATTTAAATGCTAGTTTTATATGAACTTTGCAGTTTTGATAATTGAACTTATTATTATGTTGTACACATGAATTATATACGAAAACTTGATTAATCGGTTAAAGAAAGTCAGAGAAAAATAATGTCAAGTATACCATCTTTATATACAATATCCATATTCAAAACTATACATATTATATATTTTAAAGTCTGGAGGACGAAAAAAAATCCTATTTAACAAATAATAAATTAAAAAAACAACAACAGATACATGAATTTTGAGATTAAACTATGAAAAAAGTGGCATGTGCATCAAAATCGCATTATTTCAACAAATTGATAACCTGTTTTTGTAATCAAAATTTGCAAAACGATTTTAGTTGTAAATATGTAAGAATTAAACGACAATATGATTGACATATTGCAAACAACGAAAAAGTAACAGTTCAAATGTGTTTAATTAAAAAAACTGACAAAGTTCATGATTGGAAGTTATCATGAAATTGATATGGGCCAACAAATTAACAGAAACATTCATGTAATGTAAATGCTTATCATTGCTAATGGTTTAACCATTTAATCATGCTAACCATTAAATGTGATGTGTGAAAGTTCCCGGACAAGTAGTACATTTTTTGTACTCAGAGGATTTTTTTGAGCTAAATCAGCAAGTATAAAATATTCAATTTATGGACGTCACTGACATGAAATGATAGTTTATGTGTTTCAATTCATACATAAAAATGTAATAGTTTCATATTAAAGAATACTGATCGGTAAATAGATTCTGGAAAATAAAACTTCTTAAAAACCAGTTAGGAAGTTTTATTTCCAATTAAGCAAAAATCAACATTTTTCTCTGTCTTAATTTAACTACTATAAATTTCATTTTCACAATAGCGATATGTAGACTGCAACTAAAACTAATTTCAGTCAATTGAATAAAATATTAAAAATTATCTGCATTTGCTTGTATTTGAATTAAATTGATTAGTTCATTAGTTCAAAGTTTTACATTATTACTTTTGAATAAGTTTACTAAAATTAACAATAAATAATTTGATTCTCGTGAGGATGTAAGTAGGTAATATGTCTGGTATGTAATTACCTGTGTAATACAATTAGCCTTATGTTAAATGTCCCATCCATCTACATTGTCCAAATCCATCAAGGATAAACCTTAAAAAATAAATAAAAAATCACTGAGAATTCATCATGAGTATTTGTAATCTGGATACAAATCTTACCGAGTGAAGTACTATTGTCAATTCCTTTAGAACCTTTCTCTGGACTCAATTTTGGCCTTTTCAAAGATTTTCCATTATACAATTTGTGCTGCTGAGGAGTGTACTGGACTGCTTTCCTCTGCCTAGTACTCCTCCTTGGTGCAGGCCTAGAAGTTCCTGACTTCACTGTAAAAATAAAAAACTAAATATACAAAACTATATTGGTAAATCTAATCAAATTCTAAAACTAATATTTGACAATCTCTGATATTTATTGCTTGAACACGTGAATTAATTATTATTGCAATAAATATGCAATCTTTTTCTGCCTTTTTTGTTATTAATTTTTCAAGTGCTTCAGGGTTGTGACTCAAATCCTGATCAGGAATCAGATTGGCTGCTGACTATAAATGTGAAACAATCTTCACTCAAGAGGTTTGTATCAAAAAATAATAAATAAGAAAAAAATAAGATCAATTTTGTAATGAACCTGATGTTTACTTTATGTACCTTCACAAACACCTTTGTATTTTTATTTGTAAATATTTCAGGGCTGGAAGAATGCTTGTTCTTAATGCTGGATAAAAAACTAACTTTAAGATTAAGCTGGTCACAAGTATGTAATAATTTATTTTATTTTACTGGACTTACTACGGAGTAGTCTTAGTTTAAAATGATTATTATCTTAGTTATAAATAAATAAGAAAACATGACACAAAACTATTTAGTATGATCTAAATAAGTTACAACAATAAAATGGATGTTGAAATAGTTGTAACTGAAATTTTCCTTAAATAAAAAGTTTCAAGGTTGACTACTTTCGCCAAGCAAAAGGCCCATTATAAATAAGTAATAATATTAAGAAAAGTAATGGGAAAAATTGTCTTAGACTGATTTCAACGTGAAACCTAGTGTGCTAGAACACTAATACCCTCAATGAAAAACTAAAAACAAAATATTAATAATATTTCACATTAAACTTGTTATTTGAACATTATTCCATTAAAATAATTGTTTAATAAAGTTAGACAGTATTTTTTACTGAACTAACTGGAAGTTCAGTAATCAGAACAAGTTTACTTTAATCTAACGTTTTGGTTGAGATGAAAAGGCAAGTGCCATGAACGGGACTCAACTTCATGGACCTTAGGCTGACATGCCGCTGCTCTAACCACTCGATCTGTCATGACTTTGTATTTTCCCTTCTTTTTGCCGTATTTTCAAAGGGTTTCAAGTGGGTTCGAATCCTGCTCATGACACTAGGTTTTTCATCTCAACCAAAACGTTAGTTTAAAAGTACAATTAAATTAAAATCATTAATATGGACAATTTTGGAGGTAAGTGAGAGAATTTTACTTGTATGTTAAATAAAAAATATTGGATAAAACTGAGTAGACATATATTAATTTTTAGTAGATCCGGGATACAATTAAGAAATAAATAATACAGTTCAAGAAAACAATCCACTCAAATAATGAATTTAAAATGGCCATGAACAATTGTTCTTTTTTTTTTTTTTTTTTTTTAAGAAAAAAAAAGTTTAAACAAAATTATTCAAAACTGCAGAGCAATTAAGATGAATTATTGAAATCTCAAATATACTGGAATACAAAGGACGATTATTTTATTATTAATTAACGATTGGTGGTCTATGTCGTTTAACCAAAAATTGTTTATTTTATTCTACTTGCAATACACTGTGAAAAAAAGAAGATATATTTACCTTTACTAATTAAACCCCATAAAATACCACTATCATTTTAATTTTCAAAAAAATGTATGCATCAGCCAAGATTTGTTAAATAGAAAATATACCCAACTACGCAAAACTAGACCTCGAGAAATTATAGATTTATCTTTCCTGACATCTGTGACTTACATTTCTTAGGCTTGCTCTCTTCCAAATCAAGGCACTTAATTGGAGACGGATCTTTGTTCCACAATGAATACATATCATTGAAATTAATAATATCTGGAAGGCAAAAAACAAAAACAAAGATTAATAAACATACTTGGATTCTGAAGGCAAAGTGTAATTATAATAAATAACAACAATGAACTGTTACAATGTATGATCACAGAGGGTATTTTTTCTAAGTGAGCAATAAAAAAAGTCATCCTTTTTTAACATAAAACCGTTTTTAATATACACTATTTATTATATAAAATAATAAAAGTGTGCACTAATGGCTCAAAGGTTAATTGATAAAAATAAAAAAATATTAAACTAACAACAGCAATTTACACAATAATTACAAAAAATAATTTGATTCAATAACAGCACATTTAACAATTAAGTTATTGAGATTACATGGTAAAAGTAAATTAATTAAACCAAGTGTTTAACAAAAAAATGTAAATAAATCAATAAACTAAAGCATGCTCACTTGATTGAAAAAATACCTTGATTGTTTTGTTTGATTGAAACATAAATGCTACTTGAAATAATACATACCGAAACCCCCATACATCTTGTGCATCAAAATGTCTTCTTATGTTAATGTAATTATATTTTTAAATTTTTTACACAAGAGAAAATACTTTAAAATTTAGCCAAAAATATACTTTTAAGTAATAAAAAATAAGTGATATATATGTAGAGATCATTAATTGTGTGAAAATTAAAATTGTGATGTAAATTAGAAATTATAATTAAAAAGAGATTAAATAAAAAAATGCAAAGGTCAGTTCTCATTTGTTAACTTAATCTTCTTGGGCAATCCATTTCTTCTGTCTTCTTTCTTCTTAGATCATATTGAGTAATATTTTGTGTTTTCTTCTTGATCTTCTTTTCTTGATAGTTTATTTTTAAAGCCAATATGATGTATTAATTTCCCTTTTGTCAATTTAACAATATTTGAGCAAACGAACGGTGAATTATGAACTAAGAAGGCACAATGCTTAATCGGGACTGTTTGGGCTGGCAAAAAGAATAAATAAAATGGGGAAAAAATAGGAATAAAGAAAAGAAAGGAACACTTACTTGGCTTTTGTGGGTTATATGTTGAAATAATGGAGGAGATCAACAGGCTGCCTTGTGAAGTTGGGGCCCCAGTTGCGACGACGACGGTAACCTGCAGGGTGGATGGAAAATGGGAAATCGTGGAAAAACTGGATAGAGTTGGAGCGGATGAAAATATGGGAAAAACTTCGGGTTACAGGGATTTGGATGCGAGAGGGTAACTTAGGACTTTCAAAATTAGGTGAGGTCAGGTCAATCAGGTTGTAGGTCCTCAACTTTTGAGGCTTACAATGGAAGTTGATCTTCGAGATCGAGAACTGAAGAGAAGGGATTTAGGGTTGGAGGAGTAGGGGGAAATGGGAGGCGAAGCCTACTTGATTCTGCCCTGAGCCCAAACATACCGCCTATCAAAATTTTAACTAATTTTTTTTTTTTTAAACTGTAAAATGAAAGGAAATATAACTTCTTAAAACTATTTATATGATAAACTGAAATGAATGGTGCTTTTAGAGGTTTACTAGAAGGGTGGTAAGAGAATACAGTGAATGGGGTGGGTGAAGACTCCTGCGAGGGTGGAGACCGCCACCACCCTAGCTATACCATCATCACCCAGGTAAATCTGTTATCCTGACGTTGGGCCAGGATAATGGAGAAGAGTGGATGGTTTTCAGGAAAACCACTCCACCCACTTGAAATGCGTTGCCATTTTATCCTCTGAACCAACGTGTTTAAATAGGAGGTCACTGTTGCCAGAAACCCTGATAAAGTGCGCTCAAACGTTGCCAATGAATGAGGGGTTTGTCTTCGTCAGAGAAAGGAACTTCAGGAGGAGAAAGGAGTGAGAAACCGGTAGGGGTGAGGTAAGAAGTGTCCACTCCATCGCCAGGAGAGGCTGGGACTCGCGGCCGACTGTTCAAGACAGCCTCAATTTGGGCGAACAGTGTGGCATACTCCCCGAATGTCAAACTTGTCTCATCTAACAAACAACCAAGTAGATATTTCGCCGACTTAACTGCAGCCTCCCACAGGCCACCAAAATGGGGAGCGTTTGGGGGGTTGAAATGCCACTTGATGCCCTTAGATGTGATGACTCAATATGACATCTTTGTTCTGACTGAATATGACAATTTCAAAAACATTGCGAAGGATTAAATCATTTTCATCGATAGCCTTTTTGCGGAAATATGCGCAAGATGGTAGATATTAAGGGTCCTAGTTCTGGTTTGTGAATGAGGAGAGGATGATCCGTCTTTCATATAGACTTTGTAAGTCCTCCATCTGTCAGTTATGAATTTGATCAATTTAATGTGAGTAGGGATGACGTTGTGGTTGCATGAGTGGTGGTTCTGAAACTGTTCATGCGTTTGGGAGTATAAGTTGTGAAAACTTAAACAATAAACTACCAGATATTTGAGTCTTGGAAGAATTAGCATGGACTTATAGAAAACTTAGATAGGCCTCAAAGGAACGGGTTTTTAAGGGAGTGAAATTCTGAATATGGCTGACGTATAAATTGGTACGGCAGCATTTGTTCTTGTACCAATCCACCAAGTAATTGAGAGTAGCATGGTAATTATTATCTACATGGTAATTTGGAACCAGTGCCATCGCATCCCCTTTCAAGTGAGCCCGGAAGTGAATGAATTTCTCTGTGCATGATAGATCTTCATTCTTGTCGATGCTGACAATAAATGGGGATGGACAAACTAGGAGGCAATGGATACGGGAGTTTGTGTTAGTTATCTGAGGTTTAGTATCAACCCTTTCATTTTTAAAAGGGATTGGTACTTACCTCGAACGGCTTAGAACAACCTGAACACCAGTGGTAGGAAGGCGATCGAATCATTGGGGACCATACTATTCAGCATTATTTCACCCTGAAACTGTTCGAATCTATCCTCAATACTGTCTAATTTTTGATATTGCGGCTCGAAGTACGAAAGCTGACCCTCCATGAGTGACTTCGAGTTCTCAAATATTTTTAAGAGAGGGTAATATGTTTTCTCTCTTTCGTTTGTAATATTCCAGACGTTTTGGAATATCTTTAATCACACCGGCAAAACTGCACAAAACAAACTTTGAATTTCAAAAAAATAAATTAAATTAAAACAAACTAATTAAAAAAATCACTAAAATGAGACCTATCTTCGGCCCGGAGTGACCAATATGTTTGGGCTGGCAAAAAATAAATAAATAAAACAGGAAAAAAAATAGGAAGAAATTAATAAAAGGAAAAAAATAGGAAGAAAGAACAAACTTACTTGGCTTTTTCGGACTGTATGTTGAAGTAACGGAGGAAATCAACAGGCCGCCTCGTGAAGTTGGGGCCCCAATTGCGACAACGATGCTGATCTGCAGGGTGGATGAAAAACGAGAAATCGTGTTTTTTCCACCGGGTTGGAATGGATGAAAATATTGGAAAAATTTCGGGTTCCAGGGATTTGGATGTGAGAGGACTAACTTAGGGTTTTCAAAACAAGGTGGGAAGGAATTTAAGGTCGGAGGTGTACAGAAAAAGGGGGCCGAAGCCTACTTGATTCTGCCCTGAGCCCAAACAGGGACATATTAGACTTTTTCAACTTAAGTGTGGTTAATAAGAAGAAATTACTTAGTTAAAAACATTTGAGAATATATTTATTTCCACAAATTAAACTGAAATAATTTAAATAGTAGAAACTAATAAAAAAATACGCAATTTACAGTAAGCTCGAATTGTTAAAACTTAGAAAAATAAAATTTTTTATGTATACAAAATATGTAAAGCTTTGTAAATTCACAGCTCAGAAGTACATAAACAATTGAATTAAGTGTGTTTTCTTTTGCGTCCGCGGGTACGACTTTTAGGTTTTGGCTTTGATTTAGGTTTTTGTACTTTGTCCACTCCAGGTGGGATATAGCACATAGAGGAGTTATGTGCAAAATTCATAAGGACTTGCGCGGCATTTGTCGCATTTACGTCAACTGAAGAATGAAGGGAATGATGCATTATTCCCTCCTTCAATTGAGCCGGCGTCTGGAATCGAGGTTGCCTCTCCATTCGTGAGGGCAACGTTGGCGATGGAGAAGGGGAAGGCGATGGAGGAGGAGGAGTAGGAACTACGGTCGGCATTGACGGTGTGGAAGGATGGGAAAATGAATTATACAAATTGGATAAGGCTGCTTCCCTAAGACCCGGACTTGGTAACTGGACATTCGGAGATGTTTGATTTCTGTTTGGAATGATTAAAGGGTTGTAATTGTCAGGAGGTCTTATGTTTGTGTTTGCTGCAAACCGTGGAATGTAATAGTTCCTAACAGCTGGGGAATCCAAGTTGGTCTTACCGTCCTGATTTCCTTCAAGTATGGCAACACTTAACATTGGTGTGCCAGGGTAATATTCTAATTTTGGAGTATCTACAGATTGTGAAGCCTTCTGTTCTTTTTGATGGTAAGAGGTATTGTACTGGCTGGAATCAGTATGGTGTAATTGTTCAAATGAACCTGGAGTGTTATGGGTCTGTTCCGTATATGAACTGGTGCAGTACGGTTGTTCGTATGCGTTACTATCATGGGACTCCATATTTGAGAACACCATGGCTTTCCTCTTTTTAAGCGGAAGGCTCCATGATTGTTCTGGTTGTTCAAGATTTGCTGTCACAAAGTAATTTTTGAGTTTTCTTTTGAATTCTGCTAACACTAATTTATCTTCTTCTGTCAAATATCCCGACGATTTATTTACGGCATTGTTAAAAAATATTGAATAGTTAGTACATAAATTTTTAAAGTTAACACAACAATTGTAACAATCACAACGAAATTTGGCCTGAACTGATTTAAAACTATCTATAACATGAGGAACTATAACCTTCTGAGACTGTAATAACTTACTTTCTTTTTGCTGTAAAAGAAAAATACAACTATCTTTTTTACCCACCGCCTGATTAAGCCACGTACCTTCTGATTTTGTATCATCCTCTTGATCTGATTCGATTGATTTATCCTTTTCATCATTATTCTGTTTTTGAGTGAAGGGAGGTAGAAATAATGATGGATGGTTGGGATTGGTAAAGCTTTGGGAAGGATTAATATCGATTACTTGGGGTCTTATATCAAACATGGGTTCAAACAAGTCTTCTTCTGGGATAACAGGATTTTCTATCGCTTTGTAAGGCTCGTTTTCAGCATCACCTCTTTCGAGTGTCGGAACACCATCAAATGGAAAAAGAGTAGGAACAGCATATCCGTTATTCATGTTGTTGCTGTAGTAATAATTGGCCATTACATTGCCACGCTCTGGGCTCAACTGAGAGCCTTGATTTCCAGCCCAAAAGACATTATCTAGAGAGGGTTGGTGCTGATTAATCGTCAGTTTAGAGTCATTCGTATCCTCAGCTGTGGGATTCTTTTGACAAGGTAAATCAGTTGGAAGATACGATTTAGGATAGTTTTCTCTTACATTGTTGCTCAAAATTTCTCCACCGACTTGAGCTAAATTTTCTTCTGTGCTAGTTTTAGCACTGTTCTTTACAGTTCCTGGAGAATAAACCAGTCCTTCTTTCAATTGGGCTGGAGTTCTAAATCCACCATTGTCTTGTTTTTGAGAGACCAAACTGGGCTGAATTAATGAAAGTGGTTTTATCATATTTTCCGTAGAACTGTGTGTGTAGTTGATTATGTCATTAACAGGCTGAGGCTCATTTCCAATTTTGAAACTGTTATTTGGCTCTACTACCCTCATTGGAACTCTTTCTGGCAAATGTTCACTAAATTCATATCCCTTCAAACCTTCTTTCAACTCGGCTGGTGTTTTAAACCGAGTATTGTAAGAAGTGTTTGCACATTGTTGATTAAATTGTATTGGACTCTCACTTAGATGATGTCCTGGGGATACTTCTTTGTAAGAAGTTTTTTGTGAGAAATCGGTGGGTAAAGGACAATCATTGAAATGATCAGTACCTTCTTGGTTCATTTCATTATTCGTATTCTTACACCCCAAATCAACATTAGGTTTGCATTTTTCAAAATATTCATCGCAATGAGGATGCCTCTCAATACTATTGGGCATAACATCAGTTTCAGATTCAGGAAGAAAGTTGGTGTCTTCACTTTTTCTTAAGATGGTATTGTCTATGTTTTCCACATCGACCAGCGTATCATCATCCGTGGGTGAAAACCTCCCTTCCTTGGTCATTACCAAACAGGTTTCAACAGGATCTATGTCAGTTTCAGTCCTTACGTCTGGGTCCTTTTTAATTTCACTTGCGCTGTTGACTATGTTTTCTTGTTTTTTGATTTTTATGCCATCTATTTTGTGCTCTGGTTTTACACTATTTTCATGGATATTTACAGGTGGTGATTTTGGAAGTGCAGATTGGTCCACATTCTCACTTTCTATTTTTGGGTCGTTCTCATCATCAGAAAGTTTTATTGGTGTCATGTTCTCACTTTTTATTCTAGCATCTTCTATAATTATTACATCATCGTCTGATACATTGTCATCTTTGGTAGACGATGTTATAACACCTTGTTCTCCTCCTAAAGCTGATCGGCAATTGGACTTCAGCTTTTCCAAAGTTCGCACTAGAGTGTTATTATTATCCGTCTTTTGGTTCTTTGTAGGACTACGGTTTGACTCCAAATCATTTTCAGCCACCAAACCCTCCGTCATTTTAGCATTTAATTGTTTCATAACTTTTTCGCTTTTCTTCTTTTTCTTTTTAATACTTTTAAGTAATTTCGGTACCTTTTTCACAGGTGTTTTCAAGACATTTGCAACCCTTATACGATCTCTGACATTGGTTTTTAAACAAAGACTAGACCAAATGTCATTCATCAATCCATTGCTGCCATTTGCATCATCCTGTAATAGCGTTAAAAACAAATGTTTAGACATTAATTCCCTGCACGTTTAGAAATTGTAACATATTTGCAATTATATTCAATTAGTTTAGTTAAATTTTTTTACCTGATCATCACAGTTGTCATTATCGACATCATTGTCGTCTTCAAAAAATAATGGTTTATCTAAATGCACGGGTAGGTGTTCATTAAGAACAATACTGTGTTTTGGATCACTAATGGCTTTAAAGAATTCCTATAAATAAAATGATTTAGATATTTTTGAAAAGTACACAGTTAACAAAAGGACAGGTATGCAAAATAGTACTCACGGCTGTCTTTGTTTTAACGCAAAATTTGGCCTGCATCAGAAACATAGTTACATCAGTCCTAGATTTGGGAATTCTTGGCAAAACACCTCTTAAAACACCTGTTTTAATTTTTTGCGGAAAATTTTCAGGTGGCGTTAAGCGATTCGTAGCAATCGTCATTATTTTTCTCCTGTCCTCTGCCTTTTTCATACATTTTTTCCACATTTTAAAAACGAGAATGTATCTTGTGTATGTCAGTTCGAATATTTCTTGGCCAGGGGATACCATAAGAACCCGACTGAAATAAAAGATTATAAAGTAAAGACTAAAAATGGATGAGACAACATTATTATTTGTTATCAAGTTATAATATAGCATATTAATATAGCAATATTACTAACAAAAAAAGTTTAACTTACTTGAATATGGGTGTACAAAGCTCCCAGCTACATTTTGCCATCATTAGTTTTGTTTTTAGTATTGTATCAAGAATATGATCCTGTGATCGATCTGAAACATTCATGTCAAAAAATAATTATTATACAAATATAATTAATTTCAACTGAAATTATTATAATTGGAACGCGCTATCACAGAAAACGCTACACTAAAATATACTAACCTAAGAATAAAAAGAGGGAATTTGTTATTTTGCAACCAATTTTTGCAATATTTTCCTTTCCTCTTCTGAAAAAAAAAAAAAAAAATTATTTAGAAATATATTAATATTTTTTCTTTCAATTACTTACTTTGATGCTTTTATCTCCATATCGATATAGTAAGCTAAAAGATCAGACATTTTATCCAAATACGAAGATTGTTCTAATGGCTAAAATGAAAAAATCAAACAATAAAGCATGAAAATGAAGTAAAGTATTAACATAAGAAATAACACTAATTCAGTTACCTGTTTGATTTCAGTGTGTATCATATGAAACAACAACAACGTATCACTCATCGTACGTTTCAGTCTTGTTGCTCTATTAGGTTTTCCATAACAGCCGATCACAGACGTTGCAATATTTCTGTTCATTACAAAATTAAATGAAATAATTATTTCTCCTAAAATATATATTCAATACAATTTACCCAATATAAGTGGACATCAAATTTTCAAGAACATGAATATTTTTAATGCCCATCTGCCTTTTGCAATGCCTCTGGAACTCATCAACCCAAGGAAATACTTGTCGAAGTTTCTCATCCTCGGTTTGAGCTTTGATAGGAATGTTATTTTTGTCGTTGGCAGATTTTTTCAAGCGATACACCAGTGCATCGACTTCAGAACCTAAACAAATCAAAAGTGTTCTATGATAGTTGTAATAGTTTTGTTAAAAAGTTGGCAAAACAATTTGACACAATTTTTGGCCTGTCCTCTTCAAAGCAAAGGCAAAAATACACCAGGGTGAACCAAGATAAATAATTTTTTGATGGTTCAGTTGCCTTCTGAAAGGTACTTGGGTATTCAATCGCTGGCAATTGATTGTTGATCGATTGAACAAGGTTATAATGTACTGTAATTGGAAACCTGTATTGAAGGATTTTAAAACACTTTTTCATCAATATTTTTCAGAGCATATATAAAATTTCCTTATTAAGAATACTTCAGTCTTTGGATAGTTAAACTTTTGTTGAAATAATCTTATAGAACATCAAACATATCTGAAAAAGAGGATGGAGTTCTTTATACACTGACAGGCAAAAAATTCCACCCAATTATTATTTTTTTTTTTGCATTTTCTCTATAAAAGAAAATGATTTTGTCTCATTGTTTTTATCAATAAATATTTGTTTACGCTGTTTTAAATTGGGAATATCAATTAGAGGTAAACAAACTTAATCCTTAATCAAAAACAAGGATAAAGGATTTTTTAATGTTTACTTTTTGTAATTTAAAATGTTTATTCACTCTCACTTGAATTCTGAAGCAATAGACTGTTTAACATCTTTGTTTTCTTAATTTAAATTTTTAAACTTTGCCACTTAGTACTGAATATGTTGCCGTGGTGTGGCACTTATTGGTGATGGACGTTTCATCAGGTGTGCTCGGTCATTTTTTCATTACTGAATGCAGTGCAAATTTTAAGAACTGCCTTAGTACTGAGCTTAAATTCACGATAAGAACGCATGAATTATGGGTTGTAAATCCATGACAAAGAAAATATTTTATCAATTCAAGACACTTGTTCTTTATGAACTGACACCTTATCCTGTTAGTATTATGTTATGTAAATATTACAATTAATTAAGGTTTTTAGTTGAGATAAAAAAGTCAATGGCACAAGCGGGATTTGAACCCACGATCTTTGGCATGATACACCGCTGCTCTACCACTTGAACTATCGTGACCTCGATCCACTCGGACACCAACTTCCCATCTCAACCGCACCTTTTGAATTTTCCCTCCTTTTTGCCATTTTTCGTGGGTTCGAATCCCGCTCGTGCCATTGACTTTTTTATCTCAACTAAAAACCTTAATTAATTGTAATGTATTAATTGGTCAAGCGGACCACGAAATTAGTGAAGTTATGTAAATATTTAATCCATCTATGTGTATCAAATAAAAATGTTGATTAACAGTACTAAAACTGCAAGAACTTTTCTGGCTACCTGATAATTTGTTCTTATATGTAGTTGCTAGTCACAATTAAACTGTAATCATGGAAAAATTTATACCCACCACAAAATGACCAACATTAAGACTATTGTCTTGGAGGTGAAACATAGGATAAACTTCTTCAGCAAAAGTGCTGTCAGCTGGAATGCGCTATACAGACAGAATGCCTCTGACACAAATTTGCCAAGAAACACCAGAAAATAAAGCCATACTTCACAACGACCACAAGCTGTGATGTAGTGTTCAATTGCAATTGTTTAAATTTGTGTTAACTGTGATATTTTATTTGACTGTGAGTATTTGAAAATACTGAAGTACTGTTTCTCATCGATGAGTAAATAAATTTTCTCACTCTTTAAAAATTGTTAATAAATTCTGTATCCCACTTCTTGGCGGAGGGCTCATCCCTGGGTGAGATTCGGTTATTGCATCTCGGATGTTTCACTCTCCCCAGGGTTGACCTGTTACGGTTTTTGAGTGGCTCAAATTTATGGCCCTTAATTCGTTACGCTAGGCATGCATGGAACTACAGATATGAGTTAATTAAGGAGTTTAATTTTTGATTTGTATTGTATAACCTGTTTTTCTATTCTCTCTTTTGCATTTTAACAGTTATTATTTCTCCTTTTTTTTTCATTTCATTGCCTAGGCTATAACTTTTATCTTATTTTATTGTGTATTTTTTTGTTTATGATTGTTTAATCAACGACCTCTGGCAGACGGATCCAAGATCCATGTCCTTAAATGCTTTGAAATCAAAATTGTCTTTTTTCTTTTCTTAAGTTCAACAAAGATTATTATTATGTTAACAAATTAGTACCCTACTGAGAATATAATGGGCCTGTCGCTGACACTAAAATGCTTAACAAATGACATGAATGTACTGTTAATAAATAATACACTTAATCCTCCTAAAAAAATAGAAATATTAGTCTATATGTACTTTAGTTGATCCTACTTAACCAAAGAAATTATTTAAATTGGTTTATAATTTTTATGTGAAGTGTGGTTGAGATGAACAATTAGTGTCACAAGGAGGGGCTCGAACTTACAACCACTAACCACTTGAGCTATCATGACTTCGACATCCCAAGACAACTCAACTTTTTCCAATTTCTCTCTTTTAGCCATATATTCAAATTCAATCGGATTCGATTCTCAGCGACACATGAAGTGGCCATGGGGAGCTGTTAGCGAAGTGTAAATATTTTAGTTGGTCCTAGTTAAATAAAGTAACGATTTCAATTGATTTATAATTTTCAAGCTGAGTGGGGGTGATGTTGCATGATAGCTCAAGTGGTTGGAGCACCAGGGTATAGAGCCGGAGATGGTGGGTTCGAGTCCCGCTCGTGACACTAATTTTTCATCTCAACCACACTTTACATAAAACTTATCAATAAATTTAAATAAATAGAAATGTTGATTAATGATATTATTATAACAACAAATGAAAATCTGCACAAACTTTTCTGTTTATCTAGTAACCTTCCAGGGATACTGAATTTATTTTTATTTTTCAAAGGTACAATGGTACATAGTCTGTCAAGCATATACATGCATAATGAAAACCTTTATTTTAATGATTTATCAGTTGGCAGAAATGTTGGTTGCAAGTTAAAAAACAATTGATGAATTTCAAGAAAAAATATAAATAATGTATAACAAAACTAAAATTTAAAATTAAGAACTCATTGACGGAATAAAAAGACTGTTTTGAAAGAAATCCTCAATAGAGCGGAGAATATCTTTAAAAGGCTTCTTCTTGATCAAACCAGGAAGGTGATTATACAATTTAATGCCCACATGCATATAGCATTTGCTAGTTTTTTCTTTTTCAGTCTACATCCCAGTACAATAAGATTGTTCGAACCACGAGTATTGCAATCAGGCAAAGTGGATCAAGCTGGGATGCATGCTTCGTCAGATTTAATCAATTTTAGTAAGCTTAACATGTAAAGACAAGGGAGAGGGCAAGTTTACGAAACTGAGTACTACAAGAATCCCTAGGAGAAATATCGGCTAGTACCCTTAAGGCCATCTTTTGAATTTTGAAGGTGGAAACCGGGCTGGGGGTTGTTCCCCCAAAGATATATGCTATATAAGAGATGACACTGAAAACAGCTCAACTAGGCAGTGCGACGAACCTTTGGAGATATGTCTCCTTCAATACTTTTTAAAAGGATAGTTGTCTCCTTCAACCTTCTTAACAGACAATTTTTCAGTTGAGATAAAAAAGTCAATGGCACGAGCGGGATTTGAACCCACGATCTTCGGCATGATACACCGCTGCTCTACCACTTGAACTATCGTGACCTCGATCCACTCGGACACCAACTTCCCATCTCAACCTCACCTTTTGAATTTCCCCTCGTTTTTTGCCATTTTTCAAATGTCGTGTAATCTATTTGATTCTCGGTGACAAATGACAATTCAAAAGGTGTGGTTGAGGTGGGAAGTTGGTGTCCAAGTGGTAGAGCAGCGGCATATCAAGCCGAAGATTGTGGGTTCGAATCCTGCTCGTGCCATTGACTTTTTCATCTCAACTGAAAACCTTTATTAAATGTAAGATATTAATTGGTCAAGTGGACCACGAAACTAGTGAACTTCTTAACAGAGTAATAAATTTAGAACATTGGCTATTTGCAAATCAAATAGACCAAGACAGTTTTGACTGCAAAATGAAACCGAGATATTTGACAAGTAAATGGTAATTATCCCAAGAGGAAAGGCCATGAAGAGAAAAAATTTGATGTTGCAAAGGGATGGCAAAAACACTTTAGTTTATGTAAAATGAATGTTACATAATTTTTCAACTAATTATACTTTTTCATCTCAAGACCAAGACCTCAGATTTAAAAAATATATAATCAATTTAAATAATTAATATGGTCGATTATGACTGCTAAACCTTAAAATTTAAGGACCTAATCAATCATTTTGGACAAAGCCTTTCGGAAGCTTGGAAGACATGGGAAAACATCCAAAAACCACGGTTCTTAGCATAGAATTTGAGTTACGATTAAACACAAAAATTTCGGTAAATATTTGTTTCAAAACTGTCTAAATCCAGTAACGACTTTTCCTAAGTTTTTCTTTAAGTGGTAGTATTATTATGGTAAAAAGCTTTTCAAAAGGCTTGAGTAACCACTGTGTAGGTTACAGCAAACAAGGAAAATATCCAAACAAGTCTTCAATGTCGCTGTTTTTTCTCTAATTGATGGAAAAAGAAAACAAATTACTAAAGTCCAAAAAAGAAAATTGTTTGTTAAATATAAACGTGGTTACATTCAATTTTCTAATGTAATTTTATTTCTCACAATCCCCTACTTCACCCCTACCGACTGACTGCTGTAAAAAAATAAACATGTTAAAAACGTTTAAATAGGAAAATTGAGGTGAATTTTACAAGGATGACAGTATAGATGTGGAAAAAATAATTTTATCGGTTATAGGAATGAATGAAATGAATTAATACGTTTGTTTTTATCGATTATACAACGTAGATTGGAGTAGAGAAAGGTCCATTTGTAATTTCCGTTGTTCTTGTGGAGAAATGTGAAATCCTTCAGATCTTTTACTTTTTCTAAATTAAAAAACTAAGGAAATAGATAAAAACGAATTAAATCTGTTTAAAAACGTGTTGTACTGTAACTAAAATGATCTTTATTGTCAAACATTAACGCGCGTATTCCGTTGTCAATACGATCGGATCGTATAAGCATTAACATCGACTGCGTCCTCATGGACTGTCGTAAAAATGTACAAATCGACGGAAAAAGTAACGTACGTTGAATAGGAAAACGTGGATGTACCTGGCAAATTTAGGTAAAAAGAAAGAGAAACATTAGAAAGGTAACAGTCCATACTTGAATAACGGATCTCCATTTTTTCTTTATTTACGTTATTTGGCTACTACGCATTTATAATTTATTCCTAAGAAACGGCATATTTCGTCAAATCCGAGTTAATATAAATTGTAAGGGAGTCGATTTGTGTTTATATAAGTGGGACGGGGCTATTTAAGGGACGAGAATAACCGCGCAATCCCCTTGTGTGAGAAAAATGCTCCGATGCGTCGAAATTCGACAAGACCATCGCGGAAAAGTCCGAACGGTCTGTCTGAAAAAGCACTAAATGTGAAATACTGAAAAATTATCTTACTTGGCTTTTCCGAGAAACCTGCGATTGATTCCTCCGAGCTGGATATGGAGGAATCTTGGGATGCCCGTTTCAGTTCCATTTTCGGCATTTCACGCATAAAACATTTCCAGTTACACCATTTAAACGATGACAAATTATAATTCCAAAGGGAAAGGCGCGTCAAATAAATAAAGAACGACACGATGGAAAACGACGACGGTTATAGTACGTCCATAGCCCGTATGAACTGTTCAGTGTTCACTGTTGTCCACAGGGACGGACACGACCCCCCACTATGTTTTCCCACCCTGGCCATGCCCTGGCAGGGACCCTGGAGGCCGTGGAAAGGTCGCTATCGATCCGGGCCGAAGCGCCCCCACACCAAACTCCGAACTCAAGGAAAGTCCACAATTTTATTGCAAAGTTCATCGAATTCTTGAGTTCAGCTTACTCTACAATTTACGAAGCGATCGGAAGGCTTGTCTCTCTCTCAAGACGAACCTCGATTCGATTTAGCATGTAATGAACCGATGGTATTACATCCATATTAAAATTTATCGTTCATTCTGGAGAAAAGTTAAAAAGAGTCCTTTTTGTCAATTCAACAATAAATCTTTTAAATTTACTTAATTTATTTCAAATCGTAATAGGGAAATCAGTTGGTTCCAACGAAGCGATTTTGCATGTTTAATTTCGACCTTCTTGCCAGTTGACCGCGACGATCTGACTTGGCCAAGTTGAACTTAAGACGTCAGAACTTCAAAATTCAGTCTGCTGTCAGAAAATTTGCTCACAAAGAACAATAGCTAATTTTCTTTGATAGCAGCGAACTAGACATCGGACGCTGCATAAAAAAAAACCTTCCATCTAGGGAATTGTTTAGGAATGGTTTAAAAGGTGCCAAATGCATACGGGTAAAGGACTACAATGGAAATACATAAGAATAGAGCGATCTATTAGCAAAGGAAGCTGCTTGCTTTGTCTTAACCAATAAAAGAATCACTGCTGATGACATCGTGTCCGAAACAACTAAGTTTAGATCAACATAGCAAAATTTATACATGAAACAACAGAGGTAAAAGGTAAATCTTGTGCGTCAATCCAAGCCCTGGTACTCGACTCATGTACCAAGAGGGCTACTGATAGCAATAATCTACGATTGGGCCATAATAATCTCCTCAACCGGAAAAAAATCATTTAATTGATGATTAAATTGATGCACAGAACTTGATAACGATTAAATGTACTAACTTTTTTTTTATTGATGGAGCTACACGTTCACCCAATACCCATCCAAACCCACCCCCAGGACATCTACACGGTCAAAACGGAAAAAATAACTACCGAGGAGTAACATCAGAATCGTGGAAATTTGTATTTTCTATTTATTTCGTCTCATACAGCTTCCAAGTATAATTTGTAAATAAAATAAATCAATCCACCCTATATAAAATTGTAGGGGCGTTGCCATGGCAAGTGGGGTCATTGTGGTAGATCAGTTCCAACTTGTTGAATAGTAGATTGTTTTAATTTAATTAATCCATATATTTAGTAGTCATAATTGACTGCTTATTAATTATTAATTATAATTAATTATTTATACTTTTTATCTTAACCAAGACTTTAGGTAAAAAGTATAATTAATTACACATTTTAATTTAACCTCATTCTTGATTTTTTTGATCCAAAATTAAAAATTTCCTATTCTGCTCGAAGTCATCTAAGCACACAATATTTTTTAAAAGTGAATACAAAAAAGTAGTTTAACTTAAAGTTTTATCAACTGTCATTTGATTTCTATATTTGAAACATTTCACCGATAATTCTATATTACATATTTAAATTGTCTGATTTTGAATTTAAACTAGTTAAAACCAAATGATTTCAATAATCATTTTTAACAGTAGAATTCTTTAATGTAGACATATTTGCCATTTTAAAAGCTTTAGAAGATTCCTCTATCAGTCACGATAAAATAATTGTATTTTCTGATTCTTAGTGCACTTCAAGCAATTCAGAAGCCGTACTCCAAAAATCCGACAGTTCAGAACATTTGGCAAAACTTAAAAAACAATCTCTGAACAGCTCTTCTGTTTCCTTTGGACACAAAGTCATGTCGGGATTAAGGGAAATGAGCAAGCAAGCAAAAGCTGCACAAAACTGCTGCAAACAAACGAAAACAAAACTGCTTTCAAACTTAAATTAATTGAAAATTGGGAAAATCAGTGGAAACAAACAACTTCCAACAAATTACGAAATATAAAAGAGACTGTTAAACCTTGGGAAACATCCTTCCAAACTTCCAGGCATGATATGGTCATACTATGTCGATTACGTCCTAAACAAATATGACCCACAGGCACCTCATGGAAAAATCTATACCACCAACATGCTTTTATGATGATCAATTAGACATAGTACACATACTTGCACCTCCTCCCTTTTCTCTGAGGTGGGCTCATTACCCCAAAATCCCCTGTACTATAAAAGAAACGTTAGGGAATGAACAGAAAAAAATCGATCAAGTCTTCAAAAGTCTAAAAATGATAAATCTCTATAGGCTTGTATAAATTTCCAATAAACCACTGGTACCACAAAGGCGATGATAACCTTTGATATTGTTCATTATTTAAAAAAAAAAGTTGAATTCTTTAAAAAGATTTTTTATGTTCGGGTTGTTGAATAAGGATTTAAAAAAAAAAATCCTTTTCTCCACTGTGTCCTATATAGATTATTGTAGGAACACCTATATAACCATACATTAAAAAATGAACTTTTTCCTACAAGACTAAGCACTTTCTTTGATTCTTCTTCGTATACCTCTTTTGGTGTGAGAACTGCCTTACCGAAGTGGCTGTACCATAACTGTCCTAATGCTTCACATTCACAAAGGCTACATGCTGATGTCTCAATTCCTCCTGACAGGCTGCATGTTTCTGTAGTTGAGGGCAGTGGCCGATACGCCTATGATTTCCCTCAAATCATGTCTGCTGAGAGAGCAGTTTCTTCGTTTTACTTTTTGAGAGATTTATTTTTTCCTTCAGACCATTGTTCCAGTCCTGAAACATTCAGCTGGTAGGACAACCTCTAAACTAAAGTAGATTTTCAACTTGGTTATCCATGACATGTTTGTCCATAGTTGATTTATTGCACCTAATAATTAACAATATATTATCTCATTTTAAAATAAGTATTTTTGGCTTTCTATTGTTACTGAAGATGACACAATGCCAAAACATGCCAACAGACCAGATCATTAACACCTAATTAAGTATGCATTTTTACTTGAAGAAATGTTTTTTAAGTACCAAGTTAATGCTGCCTTGCTTAGCATAATGGGCTATGTTCTGATCCCATCAGTCAGCTGTGATTCATATCCCAAGGTCTGGTTAAATAATGTTGTTTATCTAAAAAAAATGACTAAGACAATTGTAGAGTAACACATGTGAATACTACAATTTCATCCTATTTAATGGTTTATCTTTTTCAACTAGTTACTATCTTTCACATGCACGGGATCGCCTTCTGATCTCCCTGTCCACACAAAAAATCTGTTTTCGCTAAATTTCATCTTCCTAACAATAAAATTTTTGAAAAAATAATTACTACACATTTGTTAAATTCATTTTTCGGTTGAAGCCACTTTTATGTGTGATTTGAATTACTTTAATGTGAAATTTAACTTACTACAAAATAAATTTGAAATTAAAAAACCATAACACATGAAAAAAAACATCACATCCAGTACAAGGATTGAATTTAATGCGTTACCAGCATGATGAAAAAAAACAAAACAAAAAACATGGGAATGTAATAACCATGAATCCATAAAAAATCAAATTGTTTAATTATTCACGACGATTGAATCAATTAGAAGTATTTAAACTAGATTCTTAAATAAGACTGTCTTCATTTTTGAGTTGTATAAGACCAGCTGTATACACATATAAAAACAAGAATTACACAAGGCAAATATCTATCAACATATTAACAACACATTTTAAATTGTTTTTGTCAACATTAACATTAAATCTGATATGGCATAAAAGCTACTACAATTTTAGATTGCCACAATTTCATAACAATGTGTAAGACAATCTATCAGTAGGTTTAAGATTTTTTAAAAAGTTAAAATCACTTATTAGAAAGCACTACATTTTAAAGTTTACGATGTTAAAAGTTACACCAATGTTGGGAGGTTGAGAGGAACAAAAACTTGTGTAAACATAATTTGTTATTTATTTTAAAAAATAATAGATCCTATATAAGAGATAAATGACTATTTACCACTTGAAAAGGATTAAAATCTCCTATTGAAGCATAGGAGCTAGAATAAAAAATAAAAAATTAGAAATTTTATTCAGATGGCTCCTGCTTTATCTTCTTCTTTTTCTTCGGAGGACTTTCTGCAAGAGGATAAAATTTCGTAAGAAAAGATTTGCAACTTATAAAATGCAATATAATAAGAAACCGTTATTACCACTTTCTGCGGGAGTAATTTCCTGAATTAAGGGCTTTCTATCCTCCAGTTTGATCTTCCTTTTACTTCCTGGGACTGTGGAATCATCCTCATCTTCGTACTTAATCACATCCCTGCAAACGGACATACATAAATATACAAAATAAATTAACAAAAATGGACTTAAAAAAAAATCATATTTATATATTACTTCTTCGAGTAGTATTTTTCAAATTTTGCTTTAGCCTTCGCTGAACCAGATATCTTCCTGAGGTTTCCTTCTTCGAGCATTTTAAGCCGTTGTTCTAATTTTGCCTTATGCTCTGCCCCAAAGTCAACATCCGTTTCATCTCCTTCCCCAAGGGCATCGACCCTAGAGGCTAATGATGCCTTTGCAGCTACTGATCGAGACATCTGAACAAATAAACATAAAAGCTGTCAATTCCAAACACAAACAATGAAAAATCAACCTTGACTCACCTTTCCTTTATTTTTTGTGCTAGCTGAAGTGACAAGAGTTGAGTGGTAGATAAGACCATATTTCGGAGTATCTTTATTAGTCTTCAAAGCTCTAAATAAAGCTTTTTCAGCACCATATATCTGTACGGTAGATGCGGGCTGTTTGGCTAAATTAATAAGCGAACCTGAAAAAACAAAATTTGTGAATATTGCTTAGATTAAAATAATAATAAAACCAGAGACATACCTGCTTGTGAAATTAATCTAGCACCGATTAGTTCTCCCAAAAGAATTGTGAGATTAGGAGCAATGGCCATCATTCTAGCTTTTAGATAATCATAGAGCTGACTTCTGTAAGCAGAAATTTCTATGACCTAGAATAAATTAATACAAAATTAATTACTTTTCTACATCCTTAATAATTATGTAATAAATGCAATATAAATATAAATATTGAAGTTTGTTAAGAGAAAGCATAGCATGAGAAAAAAAAAGTCATTTTATATAAACAATTGTTTTATTTAATCAATGACGAATGAATAAAATCTACAAAAAAGAATATTAAAAAAAATTAAGATGATAGTTTCAATGTTTTGGGATCAACTGCCAAATTCATATGTTTCATTTCTTAACTTTAACTAAAAACAAAAGAAAAATTAACATGATGTAATTATGGTTGCCTTTCCTAATGCCAAAAACGAAACAATTTTAAATTCTAACATCTCCTCTTCAATAGTGAACAGAGGATGCTTGGATGCCAAACTCATAAGGTGGGTTGAGATAGGAAGTTGATGTCCGAGAGGATCGAGGTCACGATAGCTCAAGTGGTAGAGCAGCGGCGTATCTAGCCGAAGATCGTGGGTTCGAATCCTGCTCGTGCCATTAACTTAAACGCTTCCTACTCATTCCTTATAACCTTATCTAGAAACCCTATTTAACTGATCGCATCTACAGAGTAAGGTACGGCAATGAGCTATCAGAAGTACAAGAAGGCATACCAACAGGGTTCCATCCTTTATATCATTTATTATACTGCTGACCTACCTGCACACCTCAATACCATCATTACCACCCAAGCGGATGATACTGTAATTCTGTCCTCTAACTTAATCCCACTCACTACATCCAATTTTTAACACCTTGAGCTTATCGAAGACTAGTGCAAAGAGTGGAGGACTAGACTGAATGAAGGAAAATGTACTCACATTGAATAAACAGTTTTGTCCTCCACTGCACATCAAACAACAAAGATAAACATTTCCACTCAAGTCAAATAACTAGACAGAAGACTGACCTGGAATCCTCACAAAACTTAAATGACAACAGAAGACTTGGACAACTATGAAGTTGTCAGTACCTCATCCAAAGCGACCTTAACATCCCTTTTTGTCAGCGAACTCTTCCATTCCTGTTTCAAAAAGTTACATACCAACCACCCAATCCATCCTAACCCTACTTCTTGAGCCCACCACAAGAAACACCACGTCATCGTAACCAATGATGGCCCCGAGACCTCCTCGCGCATTAATACCTCATGCTATGTGCCAGGCATTGGTTGGTTTTTATACGAGTCCTCTTGGGTGCAGCACTGTTAGTAAAGTACGATCACATTTGAAATATGTACAAATATGTGGTAGGCTATTGTCATTTATGTTATGGGGCAATACAATATAATGAGTAATAAAGTTAATAAATAGAAATTAAGGACGAACAGTATTACTTTCATCTTAGTGCAAATTCATTTAATGATTAAAAAAACGAAAAACTTCAACTCATCCTACCTGATCACATAAATCTTGAATATTCATAATATCATCTTGGGAAATTTCTGTTCCCATTGATATTTCAGCGGCTTCTTTGACTTTTTCTTCGACATCTTCAGGCAGAACATCAGAAAGATCTGTGTTAGCAGTGTTATCTCTAGTTCCTTCAGTACAATTAGAAAAACAAACATGAGTACTTGTAACATATTAGTAGTATGTAGTTGTTATCTTACCTATTAATTTTACAACTCTTACAAACACTACACCATCTGTGATTATTTTCCCCAATTCTGGAAAATGCCAGCCATACCATTCTCTAGCTCTCATGACATAATTATTTAATTCTTTATCTAAATCGTCCAATAAACAGATAGCTTGAACTATCATTGTATCAACTTTGTCAGGGCTAAATTTTAACTTGTACCTTGACAGGCTAAAAAACACAATTTTTGTTGGTTAATATTTTGATTAAAATAAATGTAATGTATTAAAATTAAAATAAATTTACCTGTGGGCTAAACCTAAAGCCATTGCTGAAATGTCTTTCTTGTCTAACCCACTCAAGAGGTTATCTACTTGTGACCGGATGCATCTGAGCAGTTCCATAACATTTGTATTTGATACGCAAGAAACGTTAAATTTGTCCTTGATGGCATTACCAAGTTTTGCATCCGCTATAAGTATTTGGTCGGTGGCTTCTTTCAAAACTTTTTTAAGAGCCTTTTTAAGAACTTTACTCAATTTTCCTTCAACTGCTGCTGTTGTTGCAGCCAAAGCTTCAGTAGTGTCATTGAATTTTTCAAAATGCTTCAATTTGACTCTGTAAAAACGAAACAAATTAGAACTATATTAGATTTTTTAAAGGTTAAATATTTGAAAACTAGGCTGACAATTTGTCTTACAGTAAGTATTTAAATTGTAGGTGGCCTTTATCCACTACATATACAGGGTGAATTGCTACTCGTGCTACAAACTTCTCCAGTAGATTCTTCACCCTAAAATGAACAAAAAAGTTCATATTGTCCATGGTCCGATTCNATCGGACCATGGACAATATGAACTTTTTTGTTCATTTTAGGGTGAAGAATCTACTGGAGAAGTTTGTAGCACGAGTAGCAATTCACCCTGTATATACTATCATGGTAAATGTTGTGATTACATTTTAAATTTAGCATTTGGGAAAGTAATTCTCGAAACAAATTCAGATAAACAGTCAATGCAAGAATGGTGTTACTTTTTAACATATTGGATTGAAAATATTGTCCTTCCATAGAAAGAAATGATGCAACATGTCAGGATATTAGTACGAAAAAACTGTGGCTAGAAGTGGCTGTAAATTAAGAAAATAGATTTTTTTTTCAAGTACATACAGCCAATAACAGACTAAGCAAAGAATCTATTGAAGAACAAAACTAATCAAATTAATTGAATCTAGTGTGCAGCTTTTTAGAAATCAAATAATTTCTGGAACTCCAAATAAAAATAGAAAAAGAAGGAATTGAACGTGCCTCCAAATCCTGGAAATTTTATGGAATTAGTAGAAAATAAATGAGATTAGTAAAAAATAAAGGGAATCCCGCTTAACACTATTTTCATTTTGCAAATTACTAAGGAACGTAACACTGTGTAAAGCAGAGAATGACTAACACGAAAACCCCCCCGAATGTTAACAGACCCAGTGCCAGTTGAAAACATTCCAAACCAGGGATACACCATTCCTTTAATTTACGCAAATATCTGTTCCATGTGGATTGATTTATGTGAATATCATGTTGAAGACACCTGGTGTGAGCCTAACGGAACAAAGTTTCTTTCAGCATCACGCCAACTGATCTCACAACACTGACTTTCAATTTTAAAACTTATTCTCTCGTAAAAAAAAGTGCCACGTAAATTAAATTGAGGTTCTACTGCACCCATTATTTAACTAACCACTGCCTCAAGGAAGAACAGGTTGCATGATTTGAAAGGCGCCACTTTTTTCTCCAACAAAATCCACAGAGTGGTGCTGAATGGAGTCAGGAACAGGATTAGAACCTACGCTCAATACGCTGCTTTCTCTAACCACTCGAGCAATCGTGACATCATTAAAAACAATTTTCAATTAATTAATCTTTAAGTAAGGTATTGGTCGAGATAAAAAAGCCAGTGCCACGAGCGGGATTCAAACCCACGACCCTAAAAGGAGGGAAAAAATCAAAAAGGTGAGGTTGAGATGGGAAGTTGGTGTCCGAGCGGATCAAAATCACGGCATATTTAGCCGAAGGTCGTGGGTTTGAATCCCGCTCGTGGCACTGACTTTTTTATCTCGATCAATACCTTCTTAAGATTAATTAATTGAAAAGAATTCAATTGGTCAATTGGACCACAAAACCTAATCAATAGTTGTCACACAAAAAATTCAACTCTTGAAATAGGTTTGGTTTGGTTGTTTAAAATATGTACTACTACATAAAGATGCAATGTTTAATACACTTGTTGATATCCAGTTTAGCCAGGATATCGATTTAATTAGAATTAGATTAAACAATATTTACAATAACCAATAATACTTTTAATCTAAGGGGTTGGTTTTTTATCTCAACCGTCTCAACTAAAACCTTAGATTAAAAGTACGATAAGTAAAAGTAATTAATACAGTAAATTATGACAACTAAATATACATATGCAATAATATTTACAATAATCATAACTTGGCGTGTTTAAACAAATTCAACCTTCACAAAACATTTACGAAAATAGTACGAACTTACATGCTGTTGGCTTTTTCTGGAGATTGAAACTCGTCGAAAAGTGAATCGGTTTTGTTCAGTTTCTTTTCATCCATAAGCTAGAACAGAAATCCACGTGCAAAACACTTAAGACTACGATCCAAATTTTGTTATTTTAAAATGAACCTTATTTACCTTAAAGACGGCATAGCCGGCTGAAGATTCGAAAAGAACCAACATCTTGAGAGAATAAGGTAGAAAGGAGTTGTTTCAAGTAAAACAAGAATTTGTTAGGAATGTGGCATGGGAGGAGGCGCTTCTCACATTCACAAACAGAGTAGCACCGTAGCACGTGGTGTAAGGGGAAGCTAACCTCTTGCTCTTAGGCACGGCGCGGCGATCGGTCACTGGCGTCGAAGAAGTAAACCCGGCTGAAGAAAGGTTACTGGAAACTGGCGACAGTCGACGGAGCAGTGAGCACCATTCAAAGTACCGGAACCATCCGCCAGGCAAGACACATCATCATAAACCGAAACCTCGACCCGACGTCATTAAAGGTACAACGTTGGTGAGCCCAGACCTCAACAACATCAAATTATTACACCAAAAGTCCAACGGTCATTATTATGCAAAAATACTGAATATACAATTCGATAAAGTAAATATATAGAGAAAGCGTTCAAAGTATTACAGTAAAAAATAGAAGTATTTATTATTTGAAAAAGATCCGTAGTAAAAAAAAATGCCCATATTATATTTTAATGAAATTACTTTTAATTAATAAACTTTTAATTCTGAGTAATGAAATGAGTTGCTCAAAAACTGATATCTGAATTGTAACATTCATCAATTATTAACAGATTATCCTTAATTATTCTAAACAAATTATTGTTGTATTTTTACCAAATGAGCCTCAGACACTGATTTTTTTTTTATTGAATTCACTACACTGCATAAATAATTAACAAAAAAAAATCTATTAATGGTTTTTGTTTGTTTAATTGTTTATTACAACGAATATTAGATTTCTTTATCCTGCATATTTTCTTTTTTAAGTTGTTCATCAAAACTTTATCGTATAGGGGATGTTACTAATATTTCGAAATTATAATCTTATAATATAAGTATTTCCGTAGGCCAACTTTGATTATACTCTGGTTTGAGATATTATTGATTAAGGATAGGGACAAAATAGACGGCCACAAGGTCTTTTGCACCTCGACCTGAGTACATCTATTGCACGCCCCTGTTATTTATAACTCACTGGCCAGTTTCAGGTTGTTAATCAACCTCCATAGCCCTTGCAAGAGGATCGTTAATTTAGGATCTTGCTGGCGGCTTTTTCTCTTCTATTTGCAAGAATCTGCTTCTACATGGACATTCACAAAAACATAAAACTTGTTCTGCGGTCTCCTCCTCTTTCTGGCAGTATCGGCACAGTGTTTCTTCTGTACTCCAATCCGGTGCGTGTATCTCCTTAGGTGGCAGTGCCCTCTCAGGAGTCCGACCAGGTGATGGTTACTTTCCAGTATTTCCTTTGTAAGTTTTGAGGGTGGTCCTTATATGGACTTCGCGTGCCTCATGTCTGGGGTATTATTTCAACCAAACTTTGGACTCATTAAGGAAAATGCTAGGCCACAGTAGGATTCGGTACTTAGAGAGTCCATGTTGGCTCCCTTTGACTAACATGTCAATTGCCTCTATGTCCCGAATCCCCAGGGACCCATGACACGTCAGGTCATTGGTGTCGCTATTATTCGGTACATGGTCCTTCAATTAATACTTTATATTAAACATTCGTCACGCTTTCGGCTCTATATTTGGCCTTCTTCACGTCCATGTTTAAAATGTGTGGAAATTTTTTAAAAATTTTTTAAAAATATTTAACTATTAAAGTCTCATATATTATTATTTTTATGGATTTCTTCTTACATTGCCATTGAGAAATATAGAGCCGAAAAGCGAATGTATAATACAGTGTATTAATTGAAATACCAACGATCCAATAATATTTTAAACCTAAATATTTATTACTTTTTGTATGTAGTACTTCTAACTTGCATTGGCGATGAACTTGCAGTTTGGCCTTGGTCTGCCAAGCCAAGCTGATTAGGTCGCGTTTCGGCATTTAGACTGATTTAGTGGTGCGTGTTTTTACTCGAGTCCTTTTTACAAATTTGCATTGCTAAAAATAAGAAATTACTGAAGAAATTGCTCAGACGGAGACAAAATTCAGCATATTATCTTTACTGGCAGAACCGTGCAGAGACAAGAATGGTCAACTAATTTTGAATAACTTTTTGTATTTCAGTCTATGCGTCATAGAAAGGGAAGGGTTGTGGAATTAAACAGGAATTCAATAAGAAAAATAAACAATGGTTATTAACTATCGATTAACGGTCACTAACCTCTACACATATAAACAATGGTGTATATTTTTACATTGGATATTTTTTTTTCACTTGACTAGTTTTGTCTAATATAATTTATGTTTTTTTAGTGACCGGTTGTTTAATAAGTTATTGGTTTCTTGAGGTCAATAATGAACCTTTTCAATTTTTTTTTTGCCGCCGTTTCGATCTTTATTCGGGTCATCTTCAGGGCCTGGGTGAATTGCAAAACATGTTGATTTGAAAAAAATACAATACAGATGTAAATATAAATATGAATGAAATACTTAGTTTAGAGTTCATATTTATATGTGTATTGTATTTTACAATCAACATATGTTTTGTAATTCATCCAGGCCCTGAAGATGACCCGAATAAAGGTAGAAACGTCGGAAAAAATATGAAAAAGGTGTTTTTCTAGACAACCTCATTCTTAACCGCTTCTCATGAATCAAATAAAATATGTTATATTCGGTTTTTAATCAGTTACAACGTTATTTATTTCGTGTATTTTTCGATTGTATTCCTTCTGAATGATTTATTTCAAATCTGTTTGCCTAATTCACTTTTTAACGCCTGGTGTTATGACATGAACTGCTCATTTGGAACCTGTTTGTATGTTGTGTTTATTCAGTTGTTTGATCTGTTATTTGAAGGGTGTGGTATGAAATCTCAAGAGCTGAGTAAACCGACTTTAAATTTGTATACATTCACAGACTAAATAGATCGATAACCTTAAAACCCTTTCCACACTAGGATTTAAAATAATTTTATACAGTGCTATAAATAAATAGATAAACGATCAGGATGTGGCTGTCCGCTTGTTCACGTTGTTCCCAGTGGACGGTTTTCTGTCGGAAAAGCGTTCTCGTCGGTGAGTCGAAGGGTGAAAAAGCGAGGGGCGGCTCGGTGGGGTTGGCGGAGGATTGTGCGGCCGGGGGCGGTCCCGAATCTCCTGACAGTACTGTGAGGCAGCCGTTGGAGAGAACATGTCTCTCTCGGTCAGGCTGAAACAATTCCACGTCGCCAGGTCCAAAGGGGCAAAATTGGCTAAACTGACTTTCAGAGGTAAGCCATCAACTAACGACGACACGAACAATTAGCATGATCAACAACTACACTAAGCATGATTGCAAACTTCACATTTGTACAAAATAAAACAAATCGATAAAAAAAATCCTTTTACATTCCCCAAATTTGTTCCTCAACAAAAATGAACACCTTTATGTTATTGTGCAAATGCCTGTTTTCATTTTAAATTTATTATTGTTTTCATTTTGCTTAAATCCTTCTGACTGAAATAAATTTTTTTGATGAAAGGCCTTACACTTTCAAAACTCAGTCAGATCGCGCTTTTATTTACAAATTCTTGTATCAACACAAAAAACTTTCAATGTCACAAATAAATAATATTTGACTTAATCACTTTTTAATTTAAAAGCTGATTTGAATTGCTTTAAATTTTAAATTTATTGGTTCTGGTTGGTTGTAGTACATTTTTAATCTAATTTCATTTTTATTTACTCACAGTTTCTGTAGTTTTTTAGGTACAATCAATTATGAAGATGGGCGATGAGAGCTTTCAAACATATATAATGATCTTATTGTGGCTGAGGGCTCAACCCCGCAAATACCACTAATTAAAAATAAATAATAAACTTTCTTAGGTCGGGCAGTTTTATATCTATAAAAATATATATTTCTAAATTAAGCTTAATCAAAGACTGTAAAATTTTTTTTGCGATGAGCGTCATATGAGTTTGAACTTGCAACTAGTCATACTCTCAGAGGGGAAAAAATTGGCCACCTTTAATATTTTTAATTATTTCTCAGACAATCCTCCATTGATTATCTTAAAACAATATTTGGTCCGTTTTAAAATATTAGAGGTAAATAAAACATAGTTAAAATCTCCCAATTGTGTCATTGGATTGTTATACATTTTTATGTTTGAAATTTGTTTGAGAGATGGCTTTACGTGATGCAGATTCGTCTAGAATTTGTTGGAAAATAGAGGAAGTCAAATATGGAGTCAAGTATATGGACTCCTACATAATCGAAGGGTTCCACTCCTTGGCTACATATATAGAGCGTGTAGGACTGCCATCCGATATGAAAATTATGCTTGAGCAGCGGGGTTTCTGAGTCCCCAGTTCCGATTTTTAGACAAAACAATACTGGTTTACTATGTACAGTGCTTTATAGAATTTCGTCTTGGGTTTCTTAGTGTATATTAAGAATGAATGTATTTATTACCGTGAATGTGCAATGTGAGAGGGCCGATGGTGCAATATTACCCCATCAACCGTTAGATTAAACGTATAATACTATATACATTAAAAACCCTTAAATATGCCAAATAATTTGCACTAAAATAATTAAAATAATCAAGACGAATATCAGAGACATCAACGATTCATAATTATAATAATCTTTTCTAATCTAGACATTTTATGGACTAGTACATAGTCATTTTGAAAAGAAATAGAATAGAAAAGATTCAGTAAACAAAAAATCATATAATTTAAAATAATGTACGAAATAAATAATTAAACTTAATTAAGTGCATGATCTGAATGAAAATTGACAGTGATATACATTTCAAAGTTAGTGTTTTGTGAAACGCTAAAAAAATATTTGAACTCGGAAAAAGACTTTTAAACGCAGATGTGATGGAAGCATACTTACTTATAGGAACTTAAAATAATTGGATCGTCGAGTCGCTGAATAATAACTTAATTGACTTCATTTATTTTCGTCTGTTAAGTCAATCCGGATTTTTGTCAAGGTTGTTTTTTTAATATGTTTTGAAATATAATTCCTGCATTGCCGGGTATGCTGTTATTCGTTGAAAGGAAAAATCCAGCCTATTTTAGAAAAAGTTTCCAACTTTTGACATTTTTTTAGGATTACTAGGTCGAATAAGTTCTGACACTGACAATTTTTGTGTTTCAAATGAGACCACTATTTCCTTCTACAACCAGACTTCAGAAAAATTAATTTTTGAGGAAAGGCAAAGAAATTGCACCCATTTGGTTTGGAAATGAGGGGCTCAAATAAGAAGTCGATTATTTCGCAAGACTTCTGTGGCGTCGTTTCTTTTTCGTTCCTGGAAAATTGGAAAGCTGAACGACATTTTAGGCTTTTGTCTTTTTCCTATCATGTTCTTAGTTTATTTAGTTAGTTAATAGTTTATTTTTATTTTTTTAAGTTATCAAAAATGTTTCAAATTCATTATATTCTTCAAATATGCAAAAATATGCAGAATGAAATTTGAAGCACAGTACGACCGAGGTATGATTCGGATAAATATCTGTTCAACATATTGGAAAAAAGCATACAATTGTATAAAAATCCGGGTCTTAATTATAAAATATGTGTAGAGGGTGATGGAGGAAGTACTCGACCAACATAACAGTGAATGGTATGCAAACAGGAAAGAATATTTTTAAAAATGATTTAGAGAATGAATGGGTTTGCTTTTAGGAACTGATTGCGTTGGGGGATGAAATGACCTAGCTATTGATAGACCCTACGCCCTGAAATTCATACTAGTACTATTTGTGTAGTAACTTGTAATTTGTTCAATTTTTTTTTATAATAACAAAGTACAAAAGTACAATGTCAAGTAAAGTCAAAAGTACAAGAAAAATAGTTTAAAATACAAGAAATTCTGTTTTATAAACAGTCGCTAATAACAAAAATATTTGTGAAATAACTGTCTTTATTATATTATGAATACTCGACTCGGACCCCCTGTATTATCCAAATATTAGTGCAAACTTCCAAAAGTTAGATTAATTTTGCTAATAAATTTTTTCACAATGTTAGAGGATTTAATTTTCAGTAGAGATGAGGCCTGCTGGTAATTTATCGTAAATTAGACAAAGATAGAATTGTAGGAGAGCTGCGAGAATTTATAGAATCAACTCCGTAACACGTATGTATATACATGCAGCGGATTTGAGCTTATACAAATCAGTAATCATTAATCAGTACATCATGTTATAAAAGTGAATTTTGTTAAATTATTGTATTAATAATTAACTAATTCTCCCAATGCAACATTGCATTGTATGTGTGGTGATTAGTGACGGTTAATCAATAATTAATCAGAAATCGTGAGATGTGGACTGGTGTGATGTAGGTTTCAGAAAACCATTTTCTTTATCGTGCCAACGTTTCAAACTTTATTGAGATCATCTTCAGGGCCTGGGATTTACAAACATTGTTTAAATTTAACAAATACATGTAGGATGTGGAAAATAAGTGAATTTATACAACGAAAAATTTTTTTTTTATATTCAATCAAAGTACACATTTTCTACATACTTTGAGTGAGTAGAAATACTTTGTTTGAATATAAAAAATATATTTTGCATTGTATAAATTCACTTGTTTCCACATCCTACGTGTATTTGTTAAATGTAAACGATGTTTGTAAATCCCAGGCCCTGAAGATGATCTCAATAAAGATCGAAACGTTGGCATGATAAAGAAAATGTTTTTCTGAAACCTACATCACACCAGACCGCATCTCACGATTTCTGAATAATTGTATTGTATGCAACACTTGTGAAAGACATTTATATTTGTTTGCTTAATTGTCGTTTCAACGTCTTTTGATTAAAAAAAAAGTGTGAAAAGATTGAAACAGTAGACAATATCGGGAAAAATTATTCTCCAGAGTGAAAGTCACAAAATTGTTGGACCGACTCGGCATTCGCTTAAAGAGGTGTGTCGATTATGGTGTGCCTCAACGGTACTTATGTTCCTTCTTTAATTTCCCATGGGAATACATTTTTCCTTTAATTTTTCTCTTTCTGTATCTTTATCGTAACATTTAATTAACCCACGGAGGAAGTTGAGTGTGTATCCAATATCGGTCCGAATTTTTCTGAGACGTCACAAATTTCATATAATTCAATTAATGTATAATAAAGTTTATAGCATGTACCCGGTCAGGTCAAAATATCTTCTCACTTTATTCAACCGAATTAACGGTTCAGAAATTTGCCCGATTTGTACGAACCCTTAATGAATAATAGATATGGGATTTACTCGAACAAGAAGTTAAGATTGACCAAAGCGTTTCGTTATTGCTGACTACCAGAGAAATTAGTTTTAATTAACCTAAAAATACATTAACATGAAAATTGTCTGTGAATTTTTAAAAATGTAGACGAGGAAGGTTTAAAAAAAAATACTATGGTTAATTAAAATATCATAGTTGTTGAAAAATTATAATTAAACAAGCTGTTTATGAATTAATATTTCTTATCATATACATATAAAAATAACCTAATCTAAGATAATTTGAAATTAGCTAGTCAATTAATCCGCCGTGTTTAAACATTTTTTAATTTTTAAATTGGAAGAGTTTTGGTGTAAACCTGATCTTGAAAAAACTTTTGATGTGATGAGTTTCATGTAAGTTCATGCTTGGACAAAACGAGATTGGGCGTTTATCGTGTTGACCTTAGGTTTGAGGACTTTTGTTAAATTGAACTCTCTGAGGAAAAATAGAAAACAATGAATTGTAGTACAATTGTTGATAAATATTCGTGGGCTTTTGTTCCGCCGGTTTGTACCGTGTAACAAAACGGCTTTTATATTGAAACCGTCGGAATACTACGGCCTTTACTTCCTCTAAATTATATTTTCATTTTAATCATAAAAAAACGAAACGATGTCTGACTTAGTTAAGCATTGATCAAAACATTTTATTTGGTTGCATATTTTGAACTATTTTACATTACACGCTCACAAGAAAAAAAAATCACCTGTTGTATTTTTTGTTTGTTATATTTTACTGAATTTGTTGATAACTTTTTATAACGTTTTGTAAGGTAAATGTTAAAGCGGTTTCTTTTTTTCTGTCTAAATCATGAATACTTGTTTCCGGGGCGATTTGAGATTATAACTTATTGTTAGATAGTAACTTAATTACATGCGTTAGATAAGGTGTGCAAGCACACCGCTAAGACTTATCTTCGGCGTGCTTTATCTTATCTTCAGATTTTAGCATAAACACATCACTTTAAAACTGAATGGCGATTTTGAAATCACAGAATGTAGTTTTCCCATTCTTGTTGTTGTTCGAAGTTGTTTGAAGTTGTTCGAATAATCACGTTACTTGCGTATGAAGCGTTAATCGCTCCGGCATCAAACAATTCATCAAGTATTTCCATTTCAGAACTGACAAATGTATAAATTGGAAGTGTTATTAATGTTATTAAATATTTGATGTTTGTTATGTTTTCCCAGAATATTAAGGAAGATGTTAAAATCAAACATAATTGATGTATAAACAAATCAACGACTTACCGACATGTTTACAACACGCCAGTTAAAGCATTAAACCGAAAACATAATTTACTTCGGTAAGTATGATTATTTGGAGATTGTCAGATGCGGTCTGGTGTGACGTAGGTTTTAGAAAAACTTTTTCTTTATCGTGCCAACGTTTCGACCTTTTTGAGATCATCTTCAGGGCTTTATAAACATTGTTTAAGTTATACAAATACATGTAGGATATGAAAAAATGAATTTATATAATGATAGGAATTTTAGACTCAATCAAAATATTTGTACTCACTCAAAGTGTTAGTTTTCATATCCTGCATGTATTTGTATAATTTAAACAATAGTTATTCAGATATCGTGAGATGCGGTCGGGTGTGATGTAGGTTTCAGAAAAACATTTTCTTTATCGTGCCAACGTTTCGATCTTTTATTGAGATCATCTTCAGGGCCTGGGATTTACAAACAATGTTTACATTTAACAAATACATTT